>NC_083464.1:9902500-10202500 GCF_030014155.1 Tachysurus vachellii | reverse complement strand
TTACTAAACTGTTAGTTCTATGTGATGATATAAATATCATTTTTAAATATCTTATGTCATTTTCTCCAAGGCATCTCACCACGGCAGGCACGGATGTTGCAGAAGCGGTTCTCCACATTGCCATCAATGATGCCTGAACACCAGGTTCCGTTAATCCCGGGGGCAATGAAGCTGCGGAATCGCTGTTGCTGACCAACACCACAGGAGCGTGAACATGCATTCCACTCTCCCCATTCTGTCCATGAGCAGTTTCTATGGGAACATGCTTCATCCACACACACTCCACCATCTCTCAAACAACAAAAACAAAGCCAGGTGAACTAAATAGTGTTTTCAGTACAAAGGTGGACAAGGGCTTATTTACCAGCCAGGATATCTGTTTCCTGCATCACTGAGAACTTGAATAAGGTTAAACAAATCTGTAAACATGCAATGTGAATCGACAAATTAGCATCTGGATAAAAGTCACAGAGCTTTACTACCAGACATCTGACTGACTGTGACATCAACTAATATTCCACACTTCTAAAGTTAATTAAACTTAGCTAATAGTAGATTTAGTCTGTATGTCTGCAGTCATAATTTGAGAAGCAGAGTGTGGATAGTAAATACATGTTTACCAGGACATTGCGGGAGGTTGCAGACCTTCTGTTGTCTGTTTTGTCCTGTGCATGGTGCACTGATACACTCTCTCTTACGAAACTTCAGAGCAGGGTGACCGGCTTCATTGCAGGATTTAGAACAGGAACTCCATGATGTCCACTGGGAGAACCCCAAGTCCTCATCTAAAGACAGATGAGAGAGAGAGAGAGAGAGAGAGAGAGAGAGAGAGAGAGAGAGAGAGAGAGCATGGTGACAAACTAAGAAAAGTCCTGACCATGTACACATGTACAGACTCAGTGAACACAACCTTGCCATAAAGGCAGGCAGACACAGACAGAACTAACTTCTACAAGAAGACAAACTGCACCTCCGGTGTACAGTACACAATATGGAAAGGTTGTGGAAAATAGAAGAAATAAGTGCACTTTTAATATGATCTAATTATACACAAATTAGGAAACTTTTTTCTCCACTTCACAACCCATGATTTCAAGCTGACAATGAACATGAACATACTTCCACATCTGCTAGGAGAAACCTCAGCAAGCTCAACGCTGCCAAGTCCTGTCATGACAAAAGTGTAACCAGTGGAACAGACCAATGCTCACACAAATGCTCAAAAATAGTTGGGTACAGTTTGGAAATAAAACAATTTATCAATACTTTTTTCTTTCCTTCCAAGGAAACATCAGTGTCACAATAAAACTTAGTGAGGCTTTTATCTCTTTATTTTTGAACCTTGAACATTAATTTGCTCCAGCTCATTTTAAATAATATACAGAAAAGAAAAGAAAAGAACACTGTAAAGAAAAATAATTTGACTTGAAAATATTATATATTGTCTGCTATATAATGATCAGCATTCCTCAAGGACATCATAGCTTCAGCTCTCAGTGTGAAGCACCAAGCCATACCAGTAGGTGGACTGGCTGCTTTAATGTGACCCTTGTGTGTGTGTGTGTGTGTGTGTGTGTGTGTGTGTGTGTGTGTGACAGCACTCTCAAGATTCCAGATTCAGCACATTTTTTCAATACACACACTTTATGCACTAAAGCATGCGTTACGTTTCTAGTATTAACTTTGTAATTGCATGATTACCTGACAGGGAAGGTTCGACTGTAGGAAGCACATCCACTGCAATTAGAGAGTGGTTATAAATTAGAACTCCTTTGACACTTAAGATCACAGGCTGTAGATTAGCTCAGCAGTAACTCATTATGATTATTATAACATTATTATAAAATTATAAACTGAGAAAACTGGCTTCAAAAAGAGGAGTAGGTTTACCTGGGCAGTCTGTTGTCTGACAGTATTTTGTCTCCTGCAGGTCTCCCACACAGTCTTGACCTCCATAATCAGGACTTGGATTAGAGCAGCTCCTATTGCGCACTTTCTGCCCCAGACCCCCACAGCTGAGTGAACAGGGACCCCAGGGACCCCAAGGACTCAGACCACCATCACGGGGACAAGGCATTAGAGAGCAGTTCCAGAGGCCGTGTTCACACAAACTAAGATGGAAATCCATAAAGACAGAAGTTATACTGGTTACTTAGCCTCAGTTAAGGGGAATGTTTCAGATGTAAGTCACGAATGATTTACCAGCATTTCAAAATTTCTTTCTGAAACCCTTTGTGATTCGGTTCATATATATATATATATATATATATATATATATATATATATATATATATATATATATATATATATATACACAGTATAATATGTGTGTGTGTGTGTATTATCTTTATAAAAGGATGCAAGAGTGTAAAGTCATTTTGGTGAAATAGATTAATGCTTCTTAAATTTGAGTGCCAGGATTCAATCATGGCAACATGCAAAGACTTTTCCCAGGCTTCCACACAAATAATTACAGAATGTGGTAAACAGAGATGTTGAGCTTACTTTGTGTGCAGGTATAATCAGCTACACAGATACGGGACACAAAATGCTACTAAAAACAAGTCATCGAGGCAAGACGGCTCTTTCTACATTGCTGTGAGTAGTTAAACAATATGGTTAAAAATAAAAATAAATGCTCTCCTTACCAGGAGCTGCACTCATGCATGAGCTCTTCTCCAGACCTGAGCTCTGTTCCCATGGTAATGTTGTAGAGGTCTGGGGTTAACTCTGGGGTCACAGACACTTCTTGAAGTGAGGTCAGGAGCTTTTTGTCTACTAGGCATGGACACTCCTACATATGAGACATGACATTACCAAACACTATTTAGATCAAAATATTAAAATCTTGTGCATAGAATTTGAATGCAATTCAAAATTTTGATTACCTCTGATAAATATGTTGTATTTATCCACTAATCACTGGGAATATTGGAGGGTTGAGACTTTTATACCTACATACTGTATTATTCCTTTCGTTTTAAAACTCTAATTAATAGCAGATGCTGAATAGTATGCTACAAATTTGTAAGACAGCATTTTTATATTTTAAAACATTTGTCCAATTGGTCAAATTAAACATGTTAATCATTATGTTTAATGTCATTTTTATACAGTAGTTACTATACTATAGTAGTCTATCAAAGGCAGCTTAAATTTATTGAGTTTAATGTAGCCCAAGATGAACCTTGAGAACAGGTTAAAGAATCCCTACACTCTGCTTATGCATGCTTGACAAGAAGTCATCCTGGGCAAATAGTAATCAATGAAGGCAACTGAACATGTGGTGAAATCCTCCAATATCTTTTATTACTTTATTTATTTATTTATTTTTTTAAATGCGTGTCGAATGTCTTCACAATCGTTCCACAACTCTTAGTCCATTGAGTTATCACTACTCTATTTTCACACATCCATTTCAGCAGTTATGATGAGTCATATGACCTGTAGGCAGGCTCCATGGTGCTGGTAGGTGTTGGGTGGACAGTGACATCCTTCTTCACAACCATCAGAGTAACAGCCTTCAAGCCCACTGAGCTGAGCACAGCTGAACGGACAGCCCTCGCCTCGCTCACACTCTCGGTACAGACGTCCTGCAGGGCAGCCCACCTCTGATACCCAAAAACATGCAAAAATACACACACACACACACACACACACACACACACACACACACACACACACACACACAAAATTAAACATCATGAATAAACAGCATAGAAATTCCAGTAGTGCTACACTCTTTACATACACACATTGTGCCAAAATACCCAGCACATGAGCAACATTTGTCCTTTGATTAGACCTTTGTCCAATACGATAGATTATTATCTAATTTTTTTCTCAAGAAAATCCCTTATTTTTCAGAAATACTGGACTTATTTTACAGCAGTCTTTGGGAAATAGCTCATTTGAATTTTTGAAAGACTGAGCAAAGACAGAGCTGTGAAAGGGAGACATTTCACTTTTAAATGAGAATATTCTCTAGCTGGGTGTTTCAGCAGGACAACCTGGGAGGCCTTCATAATAAACTGGATGATTAGGCAAATGTCATAGCCAGACACTGCTGCTCTTGTGGGAGAGTTTAATCACAATCACAAATGTTACCTCTGCTTCGGTGGGTGGGAGCCGACGAATATAACTACCTAATTACAGAACCCCATAAGACATAAATGACTGATTTTCATGGTTTTTAGCTTTAAAGTAGGTCTGTTTGCCATGAGACAATGCATACACGCGAGGATTCTCAGAAAGCAACCCCTTTGCTGTAAAATTAAATCCACAGACCCCAGTCAGCATTTAGTTTCTTAACAATTCACCTGTTAGAATTATTAATCAAATACACACACTAATGTTCTCACCATTACATTTGAGCCATAGTGCTTTATATTCTTAACTTTTCACTGACAGGACACATTAAAACATGGTCACTAGTAATAATTTGAACTCCAGCTTGTTTATAGGTTTTGAATTAAATCCATTCTATTCAACAGAATCAAATAGAAATTAAGAACTACATGAACTCCATGATTAAAAATAATAATGTATGGTAAAAAGAACAGGTTATCATTTTCACCACTGTAGAAAAAAAACACACCGACTCATTAGCTGTGCGTTAGTAATTCCACTCTGATGTGAAGAATCTTTAATTAAGCGCCTGTTAATTAAAATCTCTAGAAATCTGTGACTTAACCTTATTACTTTGTAAAATTTTTCTCTCTTTTAGACCTTTGGAAAAGAGATGCAGACAGGCACAAAACCTGTAGATAGGAAAATTTTAATGGGTTATTTTGTAGCTTTATGCATAAAATGCTCATCCCTAACATGGCTGGGTACCACAAGGTCATGTATAGTCCACCCACGATATCTTTTCTTTTCTAACACATGCTTAGATACCTACAGTACACATTTACACAAAGTTCCCTTACATAAGTTTTTCAATGTATAATCTCAAGACTTGAACATACAGACATACACTGACATCTTCCTGTGTGTTTCCAGAGATATCGGTTTTATAATACTAAAACTAGGCTAGTTAATATTGCCATCTATGGCTCAAAAATTAGCTGACTCATACTGTTGTACAACGGGGCACGGTGGCTTAATGGTTAGCACGCTCGCCTCACACCTCCAGGGTTGGGGGTTCGATTCCCGCCTCCGCCTTGTGTGTGTGGAGTTTGCATGTTCTCCCCGTGCCTCGGGGGTTTCCTCCGGGTACTCCGGTTTCCTCCCCCGGTCCAAAGACATGCATGGTAGCTTGATTGGCATCTCTGGAAAATTGTCCGTAGTGTGTGATTGCGTGAGTGAATGAGAGTGTGTGTGCCCTGCGATGGGCTGGCACTCCTTCCAGGGTGTATCCTGCCTTGATACCCGATGACGCCTGAGGCTCCCTGTGACCCGAGGAAGTTCGGATAAGCGGTAGAAGATGAATGAACGAATGAATGAATGAATACTGTTGTGCACAAACATTTGCATATCCTGGAGAATGTGCATGATGTGAAACATTTTTTAAAGAAGACATTATTGAGAAGGCAAAACAATGGCACAATCATCCAACAAAACATAACAAAAAAGAAAATAAGGAAATAATCCCTGTTCAAACAAAATTTAATATCATGTATTGTCCCCTTTAGCATCAATGATGGCATACAATCTTATGTAATAATTGTGCATGAGGTCCTTAATTCTCTCAGGTGGTATAGCTGCCCATTCGTCTTTACAAAATGCCTCCAGTTCCTGTAAATTTTTTGGGTGTCTTGCACAAACTGCATGCTTGTGATCTCCCCAAAGTGGCTCAATGATATTGAGGTCAGGAGACTGTGATGGCCTCTAGAACCTTCAACTTTTTCTGCTGTAGCCATTAGAGCATCAACCTTGACTTGTGCTTTGGATCATTGCCATATTGGTAAAATGGAAATTAGCTGCCAGTATTTTCTGATAACATGCTGCAATCATCTAGCATTCAATTTTTACTAACTTCCTTGTGCCACTGGAGCTCACACAACCCCAAAACATAAGAGATCCACCACCATGCTTTACAGTGAGGATGGTGTACTTTTCACTGTAGGCCTTGTTCACTCCTCTCCAAACATAGCGTTTATGGTTGTGGCTATAAAGTTCAATTTTGGTCTCATTACTCCAAATGACTCTTCTCCAGAAGCTGTGAGTCTTGAGGCTTCCCGATGGTGCAGATCAGTTCATCACCTCATGAGCTAAGAAAATCCCTGACTATTTATGCCCAGTCACTAATTACAATTACATTGAGTCACAGGTGTGGAAACTTCCCTTTAATAGCCATTTAAACCTCTGTGTGTCAACCTGTGTGTTTATAATTTGGCCAAACATTCAAGGATATGTAAACTTTTGATCAAGGTTCTTTAGGTGATTTCAGTTATCATTAGGTTTTAAAAAGGAATTAAACTACTATGTGATAATTAATGACGTCACGTGATCACTGTCCTTAAATAAGAAAAACATATTTTGCATTATCAGTTACATTTTCCAAATAAATGGCAATGCTAAACAATTTCTTTCAGGGTATGCAAACGTTTATGCACAACTGTACTCTCTTCTTCTTCTTCTTCTTCTTTCGGCTTTTCCCTTCAGGGGTCGCCACAGCGAATCATCTTTCTCCACCTATCCCTATCTTCTGCATCCTCAACACTTGCACCCACTAGCTTCAAATCCTCATTAATTACATCCATATACCTCCTCTTTGGCTTATGCACAACTGTACAGTATATAAATAATGCCTTCTCATATTCATCATCCCTCTCTTAAGTGCAGGATGTGTATAGAGGCAGTGTGTAACTCACCCAGACACACTTGTGTGTTGCAGGTTTTGCTCTGGCGTGTCAAACCAGTGCATGGAGGAGTGCGGCAGGAACGAATGCGTCTTTGTTCTCCTCCTCCACAGGTGACAGTACACACAGACCACGCTGACCAGTCGTACCACATCCCAGAGTCTGACGAGCACAAAATGTTCATGTTATATGATGACTGGCAAAAACAAAAATATTTGGTAGATATTTATTATGGTTGCAAATTGAACATCTAAGGCACTTTTCTTTTTCTATATTTGGTTTTGTCTAGAATAGAATATAAGCCTTTATTTTGTCAGACAGACATTGCAGCACAGTGAAAAATTTTCTTTACATATCCGAACTTTTTCGGGGTCAGACCGCAGGGTAAGCCATGATACAGTGCCCCTGGAGCAGAGAGGGTTAAAGGCCTTGCTCAAGGGCCCAAGGGAGAGCACTTGTATCCAGATCCTCTGATCAGCAACACAGAGCCTTAACCGCTTGAGCCACTACTGCCCCACTATCTACACATCAGATGGAACGATATGTATACAAAAAATAATCTGATTATCGGCTAAGAATTCAGATGTCTTCTGTCTGAATATCTTCCAATACTAGCTTGATTCCAGTTTAATGTCGTAATTTGTTGTTTATAGAACCAGTCATAACATGGAATCTTTTATTAGTCGATTCTTATTGCACATGTAAACACACTTATTCCACAAGCTGTTCAATTCCAGATACTGTTCAGAAGGTGTTGATTAATAGCGGCTCTCAGAATAGCGTCGACATGCTCGTCCAAATACATTACTGTTTCTATATTAACAACTAACATAGGTAATTATATATTAGACAGTGTACATGTATGGATTTTTATGTACATTCATGTACATGTAAAAATGATTATGTGAAGATTTCAATTTTTGTATTTGTGGATGGAGTCTCGAGTGAAAACAAATTGTAACATTCATAGATTAATCTTAAAAGACAGGCTGATAAGAACAAGATATTTCTAGCTGTTATAATGTGAGATAACAAGAACAAACTTTTTTTCCAAGACAACATTAAACAAAATTATAACAGTATGAATAAAAAAAAAAAACTTTTTCCTTGCCACTGCTGCCTGAGTCACCTCACACTTGCTCATTGGGGATATATACATACATATTGTGAACTAAATCTATCTAATATTAATCTTGAATTTTGTATTCTATTAATCTTTATATTATTTTTTATAATAACCTTTTGTTCTATGTTTATGTTCTGTAAAGCTGCTTTGAGACAATGTCAGTTGTAAAAAGCGCTATACAAATAAACTTGAATTGAATTGAATTGAACTTCAACGACTAAGTACGCTGAAACGTCAGAACCAGTGATCACCTAAGTCTTACACACCTGTGCAGGAATGACCATTACACTCCTTCTGCTGGTCAGCACTACCACTGCACTCTCTCCCAGCTCCCTGAGGGGCGGGGTTATTACAATACCGAGTCCGCAGCTTGACTCCGCCCCCACACGGGGACGAACACTCTGACCACGGACCCCACTGACTCCATCCACCGTCAACAACACAACCAGGAAGTGAATCACAATGCAAGACACCAGCTTCACAAGTGCTAATAAAAGAATGACAATTAAAATGCAAGTGAGCAGAAATATGTATCATATGTTCATAACTTCACTCTCATTGACAATATCATATACACATATAAGTGCAGAAGGCTTAGGTCACCAGTTGCTGCAGTCTGTGATGATGTTCTCTCCTGAATTTGCATAATGCCAGTCTGTCCTGCCAGGCCACTCCCATGCCGTGCTTGTAATATTTAAATCTTCTGAATTATGGGGAAAACAGAAAAACACTTACTTAATAGCTTAGAAATGTTTTAAGCTTTTATAAGGGAGAGTTGTAGTGCAACATGCTGGTGGCATTTCAAAGACTTTCATGAAATATTTAATGATTCTTTTTCTGAATCTAAAATCACTCCATTAGATGTTTTTTTTTTTTTTTTTTTAACAAATACCAAGCAACTTGAAGTGGAGAAAAAACATGTACTGACTTTCTACCAGTCTCAAACAACATACAAATAATTCTATTTTTCTGCTTGTTTACTCGTTCAGACAAGCTCATTCATAATGTTATTTATAATGTTTAATAATGTTATATGCTTACTTATGTCCTACAGTCTCTTCTATTTATGCAGAAGTATTGTAGTGTGCACCTCAGTAAAAAGTGCACTATAGAGTGAATAGGGAACATTCAGAGACAGTTCCCCCTCCCCATGGTCTCTATCAATATTATACAACATCTTTTCAACACAATAAAGAATATAGAAATGATTTCACCCTAGAATGCTTTCCTCACCAGTAGTGATTCTGTGAAATTTACACCGGCACTCATCTCTCTCCACACACATGCCATCCTGGAGAACCATGTCACCCGGGCAACCACAGGTTGAACTGCACCCTGATGTGTCTATACACTCAGTGTCACCATGGAGATCTTCGCATGAGCGAGGGCACGGTTTCCCACAAGGCCACTCCTCCTGTCCGCCCTCACAGTCTGAGTTAATATGTAAGTGATACAACACTTAAAGCATTGAAATAGTGTCAAACAGCATTCAAGTCTGAGTCGTGTACCGATCATTTAATAAAATTAATTTCTTTAAAGCAGTACTTCAATCAACACTGACTATATCACAGAGCTGATGAAGTCTCACTTCTCAATCATATCAGGAGTTGTTAATAAAATGTGCTCTGGCTCTGGCAGTAAGTTATATTACAGGTTAATAATTAATGCACTCTATTGATTTATTGTTTCTATAGTAACAACTCGTTTACAGAGATTTACTCATTTAAATCTAATAACAAACATATTTTTAAAAAGTGTTGGGATTTAACAAAGGAAATATGGTATTGTCTGAAAAAAGTCTTAGAAATAAGATTGAAATATGTCGTGGTGTGGTCATTTTAAATTTGGTCTTATTGAGATCTTACTGGTGAGTAAAAGAAAAGAGAGTGAAAGATGGGGCATTTGGGGCAATGAACAAACCTGAAATATGTCACCTCCCAGATGTTAATTCTTTATGTGTGTACAGTATTTAGTATTTATTTGATCCTATATTATGGAACATACTTGAATGTTAAGCACTGAGTGTGTAAAATATTATTACATGACTATAGATCTCTGATTTGTTTCACACTGCACTGTACATAGGACACGAGCATGAGGAAAACTGACCTGAGCAGATGGTTTGGTTGTCATGGCAACCACGGCTCTGGATGGACTCGCCGTGGCATGGGAGACCTCCGAATCTCGCAGGGGGACTGTTACACTCTCGCTTCCTGACAGACACACTCACACATGCATCACACTGTGACCATTCACTCCACAAGCCCCATAAACCATGGACTAGAAAAGAGAGAAGCATACACAAAGGGGTCAGGACCTTCCACTTAACTAACCAGAAAATATACCTAAAAAAAATTAACACTCACAACAATGTTAATGTTTCTAATAAGAAAGCTGTATCTAACATATAAAAATCCCATAGTCAACAAGATCCATGGTTATAGTTGAGGTTCATACAGTATTTATGCACATAGGGTAGACTATTAACACAGACTATTGATTCAGCAATTTATATCATAGACTGATGTGGAGTTCAATTGAATTCTGGCCTTATCATTGTAGTAAACGTTTAATTGTCTCTTGTCTCTGTTCTGTTATTTCACATTACAGGTCACAGTAACAGATCTACAGGCAAGTCATCTAAATGCCACTGAAAACACACCAGAATTTGGCTTCAGTTTTTTTTTTTTTTTTTTTTTTTACATAGAAATGGTGGTTATCATGGTGGTTATCATGGTTTATCATAGTGGTTATCATGGGTCCAGGTCGGATGTGATTTTTAAAGAAATTGGTAATGTTAGCTAGACTGCAGTTTTTTCAGTAGTGTATAACAAATAATTAGGAAAGGAAACAACAGATTTGTTTTCTATTCGCTTAAATGTGCGAAAATGAACAAATTTGAAAAAAATGGACAAATATTTGACAAAAAATTTGAAAAATCCGAATTTCTCTCCACTCACGCCTTAAAAATTGACCTGTGTAATCATTCATTCATTCATTCATTTTCTACCGCTTATCCGAACTATTCTTGGGTCACGGGGAGTCTGTGCCTATCTCAGGCATCATCAGGCATCAAGGCAGGATACACCCTGGAACATCGCAGGGCACACACACACACACTCTCATTCACTCACGCAATCACACACTGTGGACAATTTCCCAGAGATGCCAATCAACCTACCATGCATGTCTTTGGACCGGGGGAGGAAACCCCCGAGGCACGGGGAGAACATGCAAACTCCACACACAAGGCGGAGGCGGGAATCGAACCCCCAACCCTGGAGGTGTGAGGCGAACGTGCTAAGCCACCGTGCCCCCCACCTGTGTAATCAGTGTTAATGAAATACATGATGCATGTGTCACCTGGGCAAAAGGTGACTGAAGGACAGGGTTGTTTTTCTATCTGCACGCCGAGACCCTGGTGTTGTTCTTGCTGGCCTAGACATGCTGCCCCTCCTGCCACTGGCACAGGACAAGTACAGCTCCTGTAGCGAGAAACCCACTCAGCACCACACGTCTTAGAGCACGGAGTCCAGCTGGACCACTCGCACCAGCCTCCATCCACTGAGAAATGGAGATTAAAAAAAAAAAAGAAAAAACCTTGTTTCTCTGACGTTCATTTGAAATTTCTCATTGTGTGTCATTGAGACTGAAATTTGGAGGTAATTCTAAAATGTTTCATAAAGTATTTGAGGTGCCTAACAAAATGTCTTTACAATCATGCCACTGTCTTTACAATCATGCCACGTGTGACTTTTCAATTAAAAGGAGGTTTTATAGCATACATAGAGATGTTTCATCAGAAGGGGTGTGGTTAGTTATCGTTAATAAGATAAATACTTGTACCTTTTATATAGAATTACAAACTGCTTTAACGTAAAGGTATCAGCATATACATGTTAAAAACAACAGTAGTAAATTTGTTCGGCAAACCTGGACATGGGTTGTTGCTGCATGTGAGCTTTCCTCCATCACATGTACTGCAGAAGGGAAAAACACCAAAACAAACTAATTGAACAGTAGGAAACTGTGAAAGAATTAAAGATGTCATTAATTACTAAACCCACACACCACTCATATTATAGCACTGTTCTCACCAGTTGTTACACCCGTCAGGTGCGAGTACTGTTTCTCCTGGATCGATGCGCTGGCCGGTGATCAAGTCCAGACAGGGACATTGCTCTGTCTCTACACACGCGGTACCATTAACATTCAACACTTTCTCATCAATGCAGTAACAGCCAGGTTCACAACGCCACTCACAATGCTGTGGAAAAATCATCATAATCAAAATTAGCACAATATTTAACAGTAATCAATAAAACTTTTACGTAATTTTTACATCAAGTCTTCAAGGTGGCATCAAAATTCTTTGAATTGGCATTTATTCTTTTATTCTTATTTTTTAGTAACAAAAGCAAAAAACAATTAGAAGTTTTGAAATTTTCATAGATGCGTATCAATTCTGTGTTTATGATATGACACCATTTGAACTGTTTGTTGAATGAATGTAGTCATTCGTATGTCTAGCACAATCAAAAAAATATATTTGTGTTAACCAATGAAAAAGCTTATTTGCATCCACCATACTTGATAATAAACACCTATTCATGCTCTATTAATTGCAGTAAACTTTTCCAAAAGTGGAAAACCGTTGATCATTTAATGTTCCCTACATTTGCATAGGCTGTGTGTAAAGCCTTCAGATTAAAGCTTCAAATGAACTGAATAAAATTCAAATCAGGTGAAATGCTCTTCTGTGCAACCTCAGCCTGTTAAATAAAAAAATAAATAAATAAATAAAGCTTTTGAAAAAGCCCACGAAGTCAGCACAAGACTCAAGTAAGTATATAATAAATACTTATAAACAATAAGAAAATAACAATTCAGCCAAGTGGTGTTTTATTAAGAATTAATAAGCAATTATTGTGTTTGATAAGCGCTTGTACTCACACTCAGTTCATCACAGGTACGTGGACACGAGGGTCCACAACTACTGAACACAGTGCCGGAAATGTCTGAGCACTGAGTCACTGTGAACACAACACACAGTTAACATCTACTATAACATATAAACAAGCCAAAACATACATACACACCATTCTACAACAAGAAAAATGATAATAGCATGTACCTGGACAGTGCTCTACATTACAGGCCACAAGCTCGGTTTTTAGACCCTCACAGAAGTCTCCGTCTCCCTCAGTGGCTGGACTGTTACATTCACGCCGGCGGCTACGTATGCCCCCTCCACAAGACTTGGTACACTCTGTCCAGGATGTCCACTCGCTCCATCCTCCATTGCCTTTTAACAAAACCAGCGACATTTTAAATTGCAGCTTTCTATCTACTGTCAAGAATAGGTCTGAAAGCTTGTGTAATTTCACACATGGATGATCACTCACGGCTGCATGCTGTCTGGACGCAGACTTGATCCTGGCGGTCTGGCCCAAGGCAGGGCAGTCCAGCGCCAGCACGCTCAGGACTGGAGCAAAAACGATAGCGTGACTGCAGACCGGTACCACAAGACACTGAACATGTACTCCAAGGAGTCCAGTCTGTCCAGCCGCCATCCACTGCATGGAAATAGCCACTCGTTTATAAAGACCAAGTACATAATATTACTCAGAAGGTAGAACATAAAAACCCAAGGTAAATCTTACCATTGCATTCAACTTGGGTGCAGTTTATAAGTCTTCCTGATTCACAAGTGCTGTAAGATAAGGTGATTTTTGAGAAGCAATGATTTTAGACAATAATAGTCAATAAATAAAACCTAATTTTTCTTTCCTGTTTACAAAAAGGAGTTCCGGTGTCACTACCACAGACGTATCCAGTAACTTTCACAATGTCACATACCATCTTTTTCCATCTCTCATGAATGAGATCCTAATGTTTCACTTATGTAACTTGAAGGGAGCATCTCATATACAATTCACATACACATGGAAAACAACCAGAGATGTCAAAAAGTTTTCACTTCAGCTTGAATTTTGAGATTTGATTTGACAACAATGTTAATCCTAGTTAATGAAATGAAAGCAATTGTTAAGAGATCATTACCAGTTCTTGCAGTCTTTCTTGACCACAGCTCCAGGCTCATACTGTTCGCCATCTACATCACAGCGACACAGAGGCAAAGACACACACCTACCATCCTGAAGGACACACAATATGATTACGCAATCAGACAGGCATGGACCAGAATTTTAAATATCCAAAGCAACACTTTACACACCTGTAGTGCAGAACCCTGTGGGCACTGACATCCTGGGGAGCAGGTGGAGTTGACGTTATTATCGATTCCTAGATCAGAGCAGAGCAATGCCTCTTTCACACACGATGTCCATTCCTGACCTCCAGCACAGCCACTGCCATCACCTACCACACACACATGAGGGGTAAAGACACACTAGAGACATACACACTTGTTCTGTGCACACACTTATTATTGTGTATGTGTACTCACTGCAAGGGTGCAGGTTGCAGGCGCTAAACTGTTGCGGTGTGCCGTGAGATCGGATAGGGCCTCGGGTTCTGCTCCTGTAACCACCACCACAGGGCACTGAGCACTCAGACCATGCACTCCATGGGCCCTTTGCACCTAGAAAAACACAAATCACAAATCGGCAACTCTGTTAATGTGGAACAACCACCATACAAGTAACATATTAAAACAGGTGCATTAATATAAACATCACAGCTGGGACAATAAATGAAATGTGATAGTTTATTATAAACTGTTTAGAATCTCTTAAAGACTTACCGCTACAAGGGTAGATGCTACATGTGTCCAGCTCAGCACGGTCGCCAACACAAGGAAGGCCACCATATGCTGGAGGAGGATTGGTGCCTGAGCGGTACCGCCTCCTGATGCCAACATCACACGTCCTGCTGCATGAACTCCAGGATGTCCACTCACTCCAACCACAATCAACTGGAAGCATTTAAAAGAACTGACATGTAGAAGCATTTCAAATGGCAAGGTGTATAGATTACTGTAAAGCAATTATGAAAAGGCATGAAAGTAAAATCCATCTCACCAGGGCAGGGAGCTGTGCCACATTGCATCTCTCCATTAATGCAAGTGCTGCTCACATAAAATCACAAAAACACGTAAAGCAGACACATGACTTTGAATAGAATCTAAAAATTGAATAGCCGTCAACGATTTTAAAGATCCTCAGTAAAGCAAGACTACATAAAGCATGAGAATACATACCAGTTGTTGCAGGGATCATATGGTACACTGGAACCCTGTGGATAGAGCACCCCCTGGTGGTAGCAGGGGCAGTGGTTGAGAAGCACACAGGAGTTGTTAAATATGTAGTAGCCTGGGGAGCAGTAGCAGCCATCATAGCACTCTGTGGCACACTCCACCGCAGTCATAGCATCCAGGCACACACGTGGACATGCTCCTCCCTGCTCCTGGCACTGCTCTTTAGTCAAGTGGCTCATACCAATTGGACACACGTCTGCAAATACATGCAGTAAACCAAACAATGGATATTTTGTGATTAATGCAAGTACTTTTGATGCATTCCTAAACTGTTTTTATTCTTGAAAATAAAAAAATAAATAAATAAATAAATAAATAAATAAATAAATAATCAAGGAAACCAGTAGTAAAACCAGGATAAGTTGTCATGGTCTGTTGTGGTTTTACTGCTACAGTACAAATTTTAAAGTTAACAAAAGTACAAAATGTCATAGATAAGCATAAAGCATAATAAATATGAAATAGTATTAATAGTAATATTTTTTGAAACAATTTTCATGATATTCTTTGACGTGAGTGACATTTTATTATATTTTCATGCATTGGAAATTTTCATAAATTTACATTTACTTTTGCACATGAGGTTTCATCTAATTATGTGAAAAATGATTGTTTCTATTCCACTTGAGGAATATTCAGAAATTAGCTTAAAGCAGTATTTTTGTTAGCGAGAGGTGTGTAGGGGAAACCTGTGCAGGGCTGGGAGTTGCAGTCCCGGGTTTGTATATGAGGTCCAACGCAGCTGCTGCCTCCATACAGAGGTGGAGGAGAACTACAGAAACGTTCTCGAGTCTGAACCCCAGAATCACACTCAGATGAGCAGTCAGACCATGCTGACCATTCTGACCAACCTCCATGTACTGCAGAGGCAAATGAATACAATAAAAACAACAGATAAATATCACATCATGGTCAATACAGTGATAACTATAGCGATAAGATATTGTGTATTAAAAGTCCTTCAGTACAATTTGTTTATGATTCTGAGAATCTGCATATCTGTATATACCTGGACAGTGTAATGTGTTACACGGCTCATGTTCTTCCCCATCCCCAAAGCAGGAGGCGGCGTCAGTGTGGTTACAGCTCCTAAAGCGGCGTCTGATTCCCACAGCATCCACATGATAGAAACATGTCTTACTGCACTCAGACCATGAAGACCACTCACTCCATGGAGCGCCTTTTAGAAATGATGAAACAGGAAATGAAAAGTGGTAACGGTTTACACGCTTGATAGCTATCACATGATTATTACACAAGAAGCTGATCTAGGTGACCTATTTGTTTAAAGATCTTCTGAATATGTCATTTTACAACCTATATAATAAAACACGTTTTTAAATAATATAGTATGCAATGATTTATATACTGAAGTATGTAATTAAGTAGGTAATTCATTGTAGTATGTATGTAATGCCTAAGAAAACTCTAAAATGGCCTGCAAATTATTGTACAATCTATAATTGCAGCCTAATAAAGAATGTATAGGAAAGGAAATTTCCACATGTTCTCTTGACATCCCATTATTTTTCCCACTATCCTAGATTTTACTCTCTTACCTATGGCTTCATGAGCTATTACACAAAGACCATGCTAGAGAGAGACAAATCTAAACTTCAGACAAAATAAAAGTTCAATATAAATGTGAATGGTAAATATAATTTTTGCCGATTACTGTTATTCCTATATCTACGATATACAACGTGCCATGTACATTGTACGTTGTGGTAGCCTAGTGTTTAAGGTGTTGGACTACTGACCAGAAGGTAATGAGTTCAAATCCCAGGTCCACCAAGCTGCCACTGCTGGGCCCCTGAGCAAGGCCCATAACCCGCAATTGCCCAGTTGTTTAAATTGAAATAAATTGTAAGTTAAGGTTAAGGGTGTCTGCTAAATGTAATGTACAACTATAGTGCTGTATTATAGTTAATGATGGCACTTAACTGGTTAAATAACGGCTAGCATATATATCGTCAGTGGACTTCAGAATTTGATTTACTTTTTTTTATATACTGTACAGATCATTGTACTGTATATAAAACTTCCAAAGAATGCTATAAAAAGTAACATAATGATTTGTTCCCCCAGCTCAGGAATTTACACCTCCTCACCAGCAGAGGTCAACGTCTCTAAAATACAATTTCCTGAAAGAAATAAACTGTATATGTATAAATAAGGCTGTTTCTGTGTTTGACCCTTTGACAATTTTGGCTGTACATGGACATACTCAATACATTAATACAATCTCTGCACATAATCCCTCTAACATATCCTGATTCCTGTTCCTAACCATTGTTAGTTAAGTTTATCAAGCTAAGCATAGCAGAAGTAGCAAATAATAATTATAAATCACTGGAATCTGACCTGGTGGGCAGGGTGTGTAGCATTGCCGTGCTTCTGTAGAGTCTCCAACACATGGGTCTACATTCACTGCTTCAGAAGGACTTAGAACTGACCTTTAGGGAGGGATAATTATAATTTAATAAAGAGTTTATAAATAATTTACAAATGTTCTACTTGGATAAGCTCATTCTACCTAAAGCGTTGCTGTATGCCTATTCCACAGCTGCTGTCACATGAGGTCCATGAGGACCAGGCTGACCAGTCGCATTTGAGGATGCAGCTGGAGTTATCACAAGCGACATGGCCGTCTTGACACATGCTGCAGAATAAACACATTAATAAGTTTGGTCACAACTCTGCTAGATATTTTAGGTGAAAGAAATTAAGAGTAGCATCACTCACCAAAATGTACAGTTGTCTATGATGACATCTTCCCCTGGTTGAAGCACTGATCCTTCCCATAAGCATGCACATTTGCTAACATTGACACATCGACCATCTTGAAGGAACAAACCAACTGGACAACGACACCCTGGAAAAACAAATTGCAACAGCAGTAACAGTAGTGAAAATGGATGCTATAAAAAGGTTTTACTGATGCCATGAAATATAACAGAACGTATTTGTTAAGTCAGTGGTACCTGTCATACAGTGGGAGGAGCAGTTATTCTCAGAGTTTAGGTCCAAACAGGTCAAAGGGCATGGCTCCACTCGACCTGCAGCACAGTCCGCGTCTGTCACCAGCACCAGGCCAGTAGCACAGCCTACAGCAAACTACAACTATCAGAACACCTCACAGCCACAGAGAAATTTATACACAGACAAACCCTAAGGTCTATAATGGCAGAGCAAAGATGTACACCCAAATAGCAGATAAATGTCTAACCAATGCTGATAAACTCTGTAAAATTTATATTTGTCAGTTTATGCCTATCAATGTAATAAGTAACTTGTTTACTAATTGGGGACATGCTGTTTCATAACAATAAATTTCTCTTCTTAACATCTCTACAAGGGGGGCACGGTGGCTTAGTGGTTAGTACGTTCGCCTCACACCTCCAGGGTTGGGGGTTCGATTCCCGCCTCCACCTTGTGTGTGTAGAGTTTGCATGTTCTCCCCGTGCCTCGGGGGTTTCCTCCGGGTACTCCGGTTTCCTCCCCCGGTCCAAAGACATGCCTGGTAGGTTGATTGGCATCTCTGGAAAATTGTCCATAGTGTGTGAGTGTGTGAGTGAATGAGAGTATGTGTGTGTGCCCTGCGATGGGTTGGCACTCCGTCCAGGGTGTATCCTGCCTTGATGCCCAATGACGTCTGAGATAGGCACAGGGTAGTTTGGATAAGCGGTAGAAAATGAATGAATGAATGAATGAATGAATGAACATCTCTACAACATCTATTCTTTCTTAGGCAAGAATGTTTGTTCAGCTGATAATTAAAGTAAATTTTGTTTTACCTGATTAAAAAATGCCTCAAATACAAGAAGGCCAGTTCAAGGTGGTTATATTTTAATAAATAGCCCCAAAATCACAAGGAGGGAAAATGTGTCATGGAGAATGCACATGGTTTAAAAAAATGCTGATCTATGCATATGCTGTTTCTGTGATATAAGTGGCTTAATGGGGTTAAATGCAGCTGCTACACTCACAAACCTGTCTGTGAGTCTGTGCCGGTTCCACATTGGTGTGTGTTGCAGCTCTGAGTCTGCATGGTCATTCCCTCACACTCTTGCCCTCCGTTTTTGGGTGGAGGGTTTGAGCAAGATCTGCTCCTTATCTTCACACCACCTCCACATTCAGCATCACACTCTGACCACTCACCCCACTCAGCCCACTGCCCATCCACTGGGAGAGGGACATGTAGAGGACATAGAGGAACAAGAGGAGAGGAAAAATGTTAAATAACATCCTAACACTGACTGAACTGAAAAATCAATATAACAAGAAGAAATAAGAATAAGTCCTCATTTGGAAAGCTAGCCCTAACCAGAACAAGCCTGGAGGAAGCAGGCTCTGCTGTCAAACTGTGCACCCCCACAGGAGCCCCCGGGCCGAGCATCTCTCAGGATCTTGCGCTGCCGGAACAGAGATCCCAGACCACATGATACACTGCACTGACTCCATGCTGTCCACGAAGACATCACACAGTCCACTGCAGGACAGAGCAAAGACATAGAAAGCACTAGTAGAAGAGAAACACTGTACTACTTGTCAGGAATATACACTTTAAATTTAATACCTTTTTTTTACTTTGGTTAAACAATGACAAGCAATTAAACTACAAATTAGACAGTAGAAATTTGAATTTAAATGTATAGTGTATAAAACTGTTACAGTATGCACTATTAAAAAACTTTTTTTAACAACAAAAGTAACAATGCAAAGCACAAACAAAATGCTGGATAAGACAAAATGAGGTGTGCTATGATAAAAATTCAAGTTTCTACAACTTTGTGCTTGCTGTAATAGTGCACCTACCACAGTTTGTCTCATCTGATCCATCAGCACAGTCTTTGTGGAGGTCACACTTCTTTTCCAGGCGCACACATTCTCCACTGCTACAAGTGAACTGTTTGGCAGAGCAGGGGCTTGGCACCAGGGGGCGCCTTGTAGGTGTTATTGGAGGGAGTGTGGAAGAACCTGAGATATGAGAGAATATACAGTACACTGTATCACTAAAAGAAATTTAACAAAAAAAAACAAAAAACGGTTCAATAACTTTTTTTTTTTTTTTTTAGGTGAAGTGTGCATAGTGACTTTTTTTGTGAATATATGTACCGCAGTGGTGTTCATCTGAGCCATCTGGACAATCCTTTTTTCCGTCACACACAAGTGTTGCATTTACACAGCCAAAGCTTTTGCAGGAAAATTGGCCCTCTATGCACAGAACTCTGGGTAAACCACCATCATGAGGCGTTGTTATGTTCCACAGTCCTATAAATAATATTTGCTACAGGTTAAACATATCCATTTGATTAACTTATGGGCTAAGGAATATCAATTAAACTACTGAATACCATTCTAATCATAAATATCATTATTTATCATTAGAATAGATTATATATAGATTATATATGTATACCTGGCTGGCCAGTTGGTCCTTGAGGGCCAATACCAGGTACACCAGAAGTGGGTGAAACGCTTGCCACTCCCGGACTGCCATCTTGTGGAGACTTGGTGTGAACCCCTGGTAATCCTGATGTATAGTTCCGGTAACCAGGACTTCCTGGTGTTACTGTGTGATTCCATAAACCTGGCAATCCTGGAGTGGGAACTGTGCCTAAAGGTGAAGAGAACACAAAATTGTTGCATTTATATCAAACTGAAATTGTGTTGATGTTGTAGTTTTTTTTTTTCTTAAATAACATGACTTAGGGTTTAACATGACTTTTTCTTAAATAACTTTTTCTTAAATAACATGACTAGGGTTTAGTGAGGACGTGATGGTCCAGCAGTCAAGGCGCTGGGTTCCTAATCAGAAGGTCGGGGTTCAAGCCCACAAGCTGCTGAGACATCTACGTTGGGTCCTTGAGCAAGGCCCTTAACCCAAACTGAACCCCCCCACACTGCTCCCCGGGCCCCGCAGCATAAATGCCCACTGCTACGGGTGTGTGTTCACCGCTGTGTGTGTTCACCGCTGTGTGTGTTCACCGCTGTGTGTGTTCACCGCTGTGTGTGTTCACCGCTGTGTGTGTGCACTTTGGATGGGTTAAATGCAGAAAACAAATTCCGAGTATGGGTCACCATACTGCTGTATGTCACATCACTCCATTCAGTCAGGGCTCTGTGCGGGTCACTCAAATTCTTCCACACCAGCCTTGGCAAACGATGCCTTTTATGGACTGGTCTAAGAGAATAAGGGCATTGTCATGCTGGCACATGTTTGTAACCCAGAATACCAGTGAAAGGAAAGTGTACTGTTACAGCATATAAAAGACAGCCCAAACAACTGTGCGTGCCAATCTTTGTTCCAATCATATGGGGAAGGTCTAACCCTAACCCTAGGTGACTTTTTAGGATCAGACAGTTCCAAGCAAATTCTTTAAGTTAATCTAAATTTGTACCAAATCTAAACCTGTTTTCTAAACAGTTGTTAGAGAAGCAATGAGACATAAAACCCACTTCTCTAATCTATCTAACATCACACATCATAGCTATTAAATGGCAATTAAATAATATATTGTTTTACAGAAACACTGAAATAGTCAGATTTTTTTTCCTGACATTTAAGGACTATAGACATACACTACACCTCACAGCACAGCTTGCCTGAATGATATTATCTGCACAATCAGGCCTGCCATGACAGACAGCTGATATAGGCACACACTCTCCACTCACACAGTCCGAATGGTCCAAGTCGCAGAGACTCTGTGTCTCTATGCCAACACCAGAAGGTGCTGTGGTCACTAAATTCACTTGTTGATTTGACATATAAATTCATGGACATGGAATTAACCTTGAAAGGTCTTATCTCAAATGATGATAAAATGGAAATTCTAAAATTTTCCCTGTTTATTTATGTAGAAGAGACAATGCTTACCTCCTCTGCAGCCCAGGATCTCCACTCGGAGATAGAAGGTGTGGCGGTACTGCACTGGTATAATCCGCAGGTAACGAGCTCTCACAAGCCTGCCCAGCCAACGTGTAACAGGTGTCCTGCCTATCATCCGCACCTCAAAGATCTGTCAACAAACGTGAAGTCAATGCATGCTAATTAATAAATAGGCCTTACACTATATGACCTTTTTTGTTTTAATATTAATAGTTATGTTATACCTTTGGGGCTGAGCCTTTGTCTTCACTCTCAGTAAAGTCCATGAAGTGGTTCTCAGACAGAGCGAAGGCCAGACGGTACTTGGAGAAGTAGCCCCACATGCGTTCACTGCCCTGTGTGATTATCCCTGATATCCAGGTTGGCTCCAGAAAATCCACCTGGATGTAGGGCTGGGGGTCTCCTGGTAAAGGGCTCCATCCTGGTTCCATCACTAAACTACTTGGAGAATATTACAAAATGCTACCAGTTACTGAAAATAAAATCCCTAACCCTAGGCCAAAATACAAACCATGACCTATAAGATATAAAAGTTATCCTTAAACAAGAAATAAAACATGGAATGATCAATGACAGGGTGATACACAAAGCTGGACAACATAATACTTATTTACTCTTATTTCCCATATAAAGTATTATTTTTTATTAAATGCATGTTCTAAAGCATGTACTTCCTCTTATACCACAACAATTTGCCAACAATTCCAATTGTAAAGGTGAAACAAACAACAAAAACAGCAATGTATTGTACTTTTTGTTGTTTTACAGTTACATTTACAGCTATAAAGAGCTGACACTAGAGACTCTGTGCATGAATGTTTAATGAAATAGACATTATAATAGTAATTGTAATGTATCAGAAGGAGTACATTAATATACATTTATCATTTCTTTTTATAGAAAATTAATCAGCATGTCCAATAAGATTCAAGAATTGAACAGTGCTGCAATATATAATCAAATTAATTAGTCTAATAATAATATAAAATTTTATAAAAAGGATTTACCAAAATGACATAATGTATACTCTTGGCTTTATAAGATAATCCCTTTATTAGTCCCACAGCAGGAAAATTTGCAATATGTACTGTCCATACTTCATACAGACAAAATGTAAGATACAGAAACAAGATCAGACTTGTTCTTTCAAATCAGACAGATTGGTGTCAGGGTTTGCTTGGACAATGCTCTGCTCGTACACTAGGGGGCGTTCTGGCAGTGTGTTATGTTTTTGTGCAGTGTGTCTTTGTTTATGTTCATATTCACCTGTCTTTGCGCGGCTCTAGCCTTACTTCCGTTCCATGTTCCTTATGTTTCTCTGATTACTTTTCCTATTTATACCTGTTGTCTTGTGTTTGTTTTTGCTGAGTCCTTGTCTTTTGTCTCTCAATTTTGTTTCCTGTTTTCAGTCATTGGTTTCATGTTTATGTGTTTGTAGTTCTGTTGTTTTAAAATAAATTTCTCTGGTTTTTTTTTTTATTTATTTTTTTTGCTATCCATGCATTTGGGTCTAATTATTTCCCATGGAGGCACCCGTTTACTGACAGATTCACACATTTACATTTACAGCATTTAGCAGACACCCTTATCCAGAGTGACTTACAACTGAGCAACTGAGGGTTAAGGGCCTTGCTCAGGGGCCCAGCAGTGGCAGCTTGGTGGACCTGGGGTTCGAACCCATGACCTTCCGATCAGTAGCCCAACACCTTAACCACTGAGCTACCACATCCCCTACCATGTGTAATTTTTTCCCACTATACTTGCCCAGACACTCACACATTAGGTACGATGTTGAGGCGCCCGGTGTCGGCTGGATTATTCTCTCTGGATGAAGAGGCGGTCAGCTGACCATAATGCACACGGCCATCCTCCAGGCCCAGAGGAGAAGAGCAGCTACCTGTGGAGCAGGGATTCTTATTAAAGTGGCACTGACTGATTACTGTATATATAAACTTATGTCCAACTTATGCCATGATCATTAGAAAGAATTAGATTAGATTAGAAAGAATCTCCTGGTTATATAAGTGCATTTTTGACCATATAGTAAAAGAGGTACAGTTAGTATAATTAAGACAGTTATATAGTTCAGTTACTAGAAAACATATAAATAGTGTCACAGAATAACTGACAGAAGAGATTTGTCACAGCCACACAACTCAGTCTTAGAGTGCAAATTAAAATGAATAGATAGATAGATAGATAGATAGATAGATAGATAGATAGATAGATAGATAGATAGATAGATAGATAGATAGATAGATAGACTAAAGTTGAAAGCATCAGTAGAAAGGAATAAAAATGTTGTTCGGCATCGTATTTACCCAGATAGCCAGGTTCTTCATGCTATAGAAAAGAAAGAAGACAATACAGAGAGAGAGAGAGAGAGAGAGAGAGAGAGAGAGAGAAAGCATTAGTCAAATGCAAAATAAAGTAGACTATTAGCTTTGCAAATTAATATGCATTTACATAGAATCAAGGTCTTTTCTCCAGAATTTAATCTTTTTTACTGCATGATCTCTTTCAATGATTTCTTTTCTTTATACTATTATTCTTTGAGCACATTGTGTTTTATGTCTTACAGGTGTGATTGTTGGTGTACTTGCTGTCGTGACACTAGCCATACTAGGCGTCCTGAGTGGAGCAGGTGTTGGTGTGACATGAGTACGATTCGTTTTAGAGACACAGTCTCTCTCATCAGCTCCATCTGGACACTGAGGAAACCCATCACAACGTTGTGCAGCCTCAATGCAGCCCCCTGGAGGAGGGCATGAGAACTGACCCTTGGGACAACCTCTGGAGCTTGGGGTAGTGAACGGCTGAGACCCTATAGATTATAAGAAATTTCAGAGTAAGACAACACAATGAAAATGCGTAGTGATGCCGTGGAGACAGAAGTAGACAGCCACTCATACTCTGAGAGATAATGTGAAAGAAAATTGACACTGAAGTGTTATAAAAAAAAATACAAGTTGGAATAATAATACTAATAATAAACAGCAATACAAATACTACTACTACATAAGAAAAAAAAATAATATAATAGAACTTATGAGTAGATTACAGAGGTGGAACTTGCACATTATGTTTTGCTCTGCTACACATATCAACAAAAGGGAAATGAGCTGTACACACCATCTCCACACCCCATCAACTCCACTCGCAGGTAAATGCCATTCTGGAAGTCATGAGGCAGCACCCGTACAAACCGGGCTAACACCATCCTCTCCAGTCTGTTCTGCATAACACTTTGATCATCGTGGTTACCCAGGAAAACCTGCAGATAGCTCATTATTCAACAGAATCTGGATAGAATTTAAATGGAATTTACATGCTAAAATAATTAATATCCCAATCATCACCAATCAAATTATAACAACCTACAATCACCTTCTACTTTATATGTAACACTAATTGTCACAGAATTGGGAAACAATTTCTAAGGGTCTCACTTTAGCCATGACATGGTTGTTGGTGAATGATGAGAATATATTGGAACATTTCTATTAGTTTTGGTGACCATGTGCCCACTGTAACCCCAGTTCTTGACTAGCAGAACTTGATGTACTTCTCTGTTGTTGTAGCACATCCACTTCAAGTTTCAATATAGTGATATATTCACTATATATATATTCTAAGATGCTTTTCTGCTCACTGCCAATGCTAGTAGTGGTTATTTGAGGTACTGTAGCCATTCTGTCAGCTCAAACCTACGGTGGCCGGGAAGTGCAAAACAAATTAACAAATCCGAAAACACATTAACAAATCCGAAAACACATTAACAAATCTGAAAACAAATTAACAAATCCCAAAACACATTAACAAATCCCAAAACAAATTAACAAATCTGAAAACAAATTAACAAATCCCAAAACAAATTAACAAATCTGAAAACACAACGACAAGTCAGACAACCCGGAAACGGTAGTGTATCGTTTGTGAATTGAAACTTACCGATCATTGGACAAGACACCTGTCACTCAAGATATACAGGTATGGAATCTTATGTGTAATGTGTAAAGTTCTCCGTTTAAATATAAGGAAATAACAGAATCGACAGTAATCGACAGTAATCCATTCCATCCATCCATTCCAACTTTTCCCTGCGGCAGACTGTTGTTTGTTAATGTGTTTTCGAATTTGTTAATGTGTTTTCTGATTTGTTAATGTGTTTCGTGGACCGATTCAGACAACCCGGAAGAGGTAGGTATAGTTTGTGAATGGAAACTTACCGATCATTGGACAAGACACCTGTCATTAAAGATATACAGGTGAATGAAAGGTGTCTCGTCCGACGATGGTAAGTTTCCATTCACAAACTATACCAACCGCTTCCGGGTTGTCTGACTTGTTAATGTGTTTTGGGATTTGTTAATGTGTTTTCGGATTTGTTAATTTGTTTTGGGATTTGTTAATGTGTTTTCGGATTTGTTAATTTGTTTTCGGATTTGTTAATGTGTTTTCGGATTTGTTAATGTGTTTTCGGATTTGTTAATTTGTTTTGCACTTCCCAGCCACCGTACAAAACAGTGATTATATGGTGATTCTCTTCTGACTTGTTTCTTTCATCAAGAAAACGTTTTGGCTTCCACCTCTATGGGAGAAAATCCTAGTTCAGGAGCTTCTAAAAGCCTCAAAGCAGTCCAGTTTCCACCAACAACCATGTCAGGGTTAAAGTCTCTGGGATAACATTTTTTTTCCAATATTGATGTTTGATGTAAACATTAACTGAAGCTCTTCACCTGTATTTCTATGATTTTATGTATTTCTCTGTTGTTTCTAATCGTGTTTGGTGATTGCATATCAGTTAGTTCCTATTGTTTATTTTTGCTTCCTATTTATTTTACTGTTTTGGGCCTTTCTCCTACAATTCTATAAAGACACTTACCTTGGCTTTAGGGCGAGCGTCTGTGATGAGCTCTTTGTAGGTGAACCACCGGCTGCCGTTAGTGCTAAACTGCAGGTAGAAACTGGACACAAACGTGTCAAACTGACCACCACCTTGAGTGAGTAATCCTAAACCACACAGGACAGGTGCAGTCTAAGCATTACCGTTTTTACTACAGCTCAGTGAATCATGTCATCAGTCAGGGCTACACATTAACATTAGACCATAGGAATGTGGTTTGAGGCAGATGTCATAACACATGAGGTGGATATTGGAGTATTGCTTTAATTACATTAATTAACAAACATTGCTGGTTTATTCCACCAACTGTGTATATTTACCCCTTATGACACACACCTGTGATGTTGTATGGTCTAAGCAGGTCGATCTGCAAATAAGGGGCCTGGCTGTGGTGTGTATGGGCATGAGGGGCAGATGGAGGGAGCTCCCTATACTCCTCAGGGTCAGGGCTCCAGCCCTGCAGGTCACTCTGAGGGTCATGAAAGTGGAGACGTCCTGCGGAGGCTGGATGACCAGGCTGCTGTGATGAGGCACTAAAACTGGAGGTAGGTAGAGACTGCACTCCCAACGTTGACCAACACTCATCTATAAAGAACATGGAGAAAGTGAAGTGGATGTAAATTAAAATCATGTGAATTAGCATCATATCTATGACTGTTTTCATACTATTTTTAACTGACCTCCGGGCGGAAGAGGAAAGGTTGGTATAAATGGTGTGACCTCTGGTGCCTTGGAGGACTCAACAGTGATCGGCAGAGCTGCTGGGGTTGTTGTGATGATACTGACATTCTGGGCTAAAATGAGTGTTAACAAATAGCAAGTTTACACATTGTTGTCATTCAAATCTAAATTTTCACTTGACACTATAGTATGTTGGGCAGTTACCATTGTCTTCACAATAGCAACACCTGTTTTCTTTCCCTGGTATTAGAGTTTGACCCTGTAGAAACAAAGCACACAATCAACGTGTGAAGAGAAAAGCATACAATGTAAACCAGATGTTATCCTCCTCTGAATAAAATCCCCAGGTATCTGAACAGATGAACATATAATCACTACAAAGAGCCTTGTTTGAGAATTATACACAGACGCACCTTTGGACATCCAGTGGTAGCATACGGGCAGAAAGGTGCACACTGTACTTTAAGGTTGGGTAAACAGTGGCAAAGATGACAATTACTTTCTTTCCAGTGATCACCCACTGCATGCGTGTGTCCCTGGTACTCACACTCTTCACACAGCTCGGTCTGACAGCTAACACACACAAACACACACAAGAAACATGCACATATAAAATGAATATATGTGAAAATACATGAAACAAGCACCTCTACTGTACCATACCATATTATACTATACTAATACTCAGTGTGGAAAATAAGATCAGAGTGGAGTAGTAGCTGACTTTACCTGGATTACTTGATTTCAATTTCAATTCATTCTTAATTATTTAATTATTCTTAATACACATCACATAACAGCTGGAATGTATTTCATGCCATGTAATATATATATATATATATATATATATATATATATATGTATATATATATATATATATATATATATATATATATATATATATATATATATATATAATTTTTTTTTTTTTTTTGAGTGAGACTAAGAGACTAAAGGTGTGTAGTTGAAAGTGTGAGGATCTGTTGCAGGAATTCTCACCGTCTAGCTTTCCGGTAAATACCACGGCACTGTCTGCCATTGCCATGTTTGGACGGATTATTTGGGCTGCGGAAGGACCACTGAACACTTTGTACTCCACATGGACCCAGACACTCACCCCATGGGGACCAGGATGACCATCCACAATGAACTGAAATATCATACATACACACACACACACACACACACACACACACAGTCTTAGGCCAAATGAGGGAGAAAAATTCTGTGAATAATTCAGTTACAGTGTAAGTGTGTGTCTGTGTCTGTGTGTGTACCTGAACACTCTGGATTGGCTTGACAGTGCTGCGGCCTTCCTCTCTCACACCTACAAATCTCACATCCCATCTTGACCTGCTGACCCGGCCAGTAGCGCAACCCTGACACCTCACACACACACTCTTCTGGAAGCACACACTGCTGCATGTGGTTCATCACTTTCCCCTCTGGGCACCAGCAACCTAACGAAACAGATAATGTGAGATAAAGCAGAAAAAGGGAAGATTAGAACAGAGAGACACACACAAAGTGAAAAAAACCCCCAGAATTAACACCAAAAAAACAACATACAGTTCAGCTTACCTGTGAAACACTGAGCACTGGGATCACAGGATGTATCACTTGATATATGAGCACATGTCAAAGGACAAGGAGCACAAGCATGTGATACCAGACCAACAGGACAGGAAACATTAGCACATCTATCCTGAGGACATGGCTCTGCAAGCAAAAACAGGAGAAAGAATTAAAAAAAAAGAGATGCTTCTGCCATCAGTACACTTCACTCTCAGTTTTAAGCACTGCTGCCTTATTGCAGCTGGCTTACAGATTAATGTTCAAAATATAATAACATAAGCACATTAAACGGAGTCAGAAATGGTACTGAAACTGAACAAAGGTTCAATTACCTTTTTTTTGTTTTCATGTCACATACATATTACATAAATGTAATGGAATGAAAAGTATTTCCATAGTTCCTTGTATCACATTTCCACAACAAACTAACATCATACATACACACATAATAAAAATAGAATGTATTTAAATATAATAAATAATAAATATATATTAGACATTTATACAATGTTCCTTCCGAGCACTAACGTAGGTTTCACTTCTTAGCATCACTATGTTAAATAATATGTTAAAGCACATAATTAACTAACTACCATGAACTAAAAATGTTGTCTTAATAGTTTGTAAAGATTTTCAACACATGGCACTTTTTATGTTTAATTACATTTTAATCAATGATATTCATTTAGAGGTACTGTACGTAAGATTAAAATACATTGTATGTAAGTTTGTATGTATGTAAGTTCTTGTCTTCTATCAGATAACATGTAATGGGTCTTGAAATGAGGGCTTTATTAACTGTAATAACTGTAACTGTAAAAGTAACTGTAGACTTTAATGTTAGTGAAGCATTTATTATAAGATTATAAGTTAATGTACGCATAGTCATTACATTGATAATTGTTACTTTTTACTGTGTTTTATATGTGCGATGACAATAAGCCGATATTTACATCATTGCTGGTAAAACTTTGTTGTGTGTGTGTGTGTGTGTGTGTGTGTGTGTGTGTGTGTGTGTGTGTAAAATCTCACTGATCTCAGTGCTCAGGCCAGTGTCTCCTGGCAGCTCAGTGCATGCTCGACCTCCATTCTGTGGTGGAACACACACCCTTTTGCGGATCTCTACTCCCCCACAACCTTTAGTGCAGTTAGACCATGTCGTCCAGGGTGACCAGTGGCCATCGACTGCTCGACAAACACACATCCACATGTCAAGTCAAAGCAAATGATCAATAGTTTATCATTTTACTACAACAACAAAAACACGAAATTCATTTTTATATTTAAATAAAATAAATACAAATTTACAACATGTATGATGGAGTATTATGAAAAATTGAATGCTTGTACTCTTATTTAGCTACATTCCCAAGGAAATCTTCAAAAAAGTTCAAGCTCACAAAGGCAGCCTTTGCAGAACCATAAGCACAGACTAACTCTAACTCCATTATCAGGGTGCCAATATTTACATTTTTTGTTTAGACCTTCAATGGCCCTTCAATGTATATATATATATATATATATATATATATATATATATATATATATATATATATATATATATATATATATATATATATATACAGTACTGTGCAAAAGCTTTAGGCAGGTGTGAAAAAATGCTGTAAACAAAGAATGCTTTCAGAAATATAAATAATGAGTGTTTATTTCTGTCAATTTACAAAATGCAAAGTGAGCAAACAAAATAAAAATTTAAATCAAATCAATATTTGGTGTTACTACCTTTTGCCTTCAAACCAGCATGAAGTGATGGCACGACTCCCACAGAGCTCTGATCTCAACATCATCGAGTGTGTGTGGGATTACATGAAGAGACAGAAGGATGTGAGAAAGCCTACATCCACAGAAGATCTGTGCTTAGTTCTCCAAGATGTTTGGAACAACCTACCAGCCGAGTTCCTTCAAAAACTGTGTGCAAGTGTACCTAGAGGAATTGCTGCTGTTTTGAAGGTAAAGGGAGGTCACACCAAATATTGATTTGATTTAGATTTCTCTTTTGTTCATTCACTGCATTTTGTTCATTTATGAAAATAAATGTTTAACACTTCCATTTTTGAAAGCATTCTTTGTTTACAGCATTTTTTCACACTTTCCTAAAACTTTTGCACAGTACTGTATATATACTCAATCACTCACTCATTTTCTACCGCTTACCCGAACTACCTCGGGTCATGGGGAGCCTGTTGTACTGTATATATATAAATTTTAAATACACATAACAAATAACCTTACTTCATGTCATAAATGCATTTTAAATACTTATTGTTTAATCCTTTATTACATCTTGTCCTTTTTAATTGTATGTGAGCAGATTTTTTTTGTTTGATATAATTTACTTAAAATTAAATTAAATCTTGATACACTGTCTATACTTTCATTTATGTCTAAATTCTGATAGTGTTTCTGTGTCTTTCCTAAACTCCTAGTGGATAATTACCTATAACTGCATTCCTAATTAATCCCAAGTGTAATTTTAACATCACATTTACACCGAGTTTAATGAATATTGTCTAATTGTTCATAGTATTGTTAAAACAATGATGATGATGATGATGATGATGATGATGATGTTGATGAAAAAGCCATACTAGAAAAGTGAAGGCTCTCACCAGGACAAGCTGTGGAGTAGCACTGCTGTCTCTGCATATCATCTCCCCTGCAGTGCGTAAGCATTTCCCCCACAGGGCACTGTCTGTATCTGCTCATAATGCCAGATCCACAAGAGCGGCTGCAGGGACTCCAGGGGCCCCATGGGCCCCAACTCTGGCAGTCCTGTTCATCTGAGGGGCTTCCAGCATCAGGGCAATCTGCTACACCATTACATACCTAAAACACAAACACACACACACAGGTTCAGGTAAGAAGGTACAATATTCGGTTATAATGAATTCATTTGTTGTTGTAGTTGTTGTTTATTAAGAAAGTGTAGTAACATTGTTTTTTTTTAAATTGTGTTATACTGACTCTTTAACACTTTTGGTAAATAATCTAAGAATTCTTACTAGAAATTGATACTGCAAATGCTGAGATATCTCTTACAAATATCCCAAATTTAATCTGTGATATTTTGTTTATCTCACTTTGCTACAATCTGAGATAACACTGAGATAAAGATAATCTTCATTTAGTGAACTGTCTAAATCTGTGTTTCCTGTCTTACTGATTTGAAAGGGACACAGGATCCATCCAAGCAAATGAACTCCGGACAGGTGTGAGTCTTGTTCCTGCCACCAGGGGGCAGTGGAGAAATACTGGGCTTTTCTGTTGATAGTGAAATAAGAATGGAGTGGACACATGAAAATGAATAAAAATAACTGTGGCAAAATGTATATGTTTGTTTATTGTTGCATTGTTATCCATTATTGTGTCACGCACTTGTATGTACTTCGGAGAAACGTTAAGACACTCACCACACAGCAGTTCATCCTCTCCTCTAGGACAGTCAGGAAAACCATTACACACGTATGATGTGTTTACACAGGTTCTGTTATCACATGAGAAGCTGCCAGGACAGGGTGGGATTCGTGTGGACCCTGGAAAAAAATGTGAAAGAAAACTGAATTAAAGACCCTCCAACACATACACACCCACAGACTCACACATACACACCCTCAGAATCACAAACACATACACAGCCACTCACAGAAACGTACATACACCCCCACAGACTGACAAAAACACATACACAACCACCCACAGACAGACACACACATACACCCCAACACACTCACAAAAACACACATACAAACATGCATGCAAACAAACACATACCAACCACCCATAGACAGACACACAAACATAGGTAATAACTAACAAGTGCATGATGGATAATACCAGAGTGTTCAAATTGTGATGCTTTGTTTATTTTATTCATTCGTCCATTTTCCTTCTACTTTGTGTAAACAAAACACCACACATTCGTTGTTTTCTCAGTAAAAATCTGACAATTTCAAAATACTAATGTCTAAAAAAAACAAACTATGATATGATATAAATGGCTATTTTTCTACATTTTGGAGGCATAAGCAATCAGAAAATAGATCTTAATACCCAGGAACAAAAATATATGTTGCTTAGTGTTATTATTGCATGTGAATAAGTATCTCACCACAATTGTCCACACTTTCGTCAGAGGCATCCCTGCAATGTGGTGTCCCATCACACAGATGCACGTGCTGGACACACTGGTCTCCACTCTGACAAGACACCTGGTCAGGTCCACAAGCACGGGCACACTGCTGTTCATCACTTCCATCCAGACAGTCTGTTTCACCATCACAGCGCCAAGCCAGTGGCACGCACTGACCATTCGCACACCCAAACTCATACTGATTACAGTCTGCAACACAAAAGTAAACTCACAGTAACTACAGTCTGAAATACAGGAGCTTGAACACTCAGCATTATCCATGAACTACTGTTATCTGCTATGCAGTCACAAGTAAGTCTCAAGTCATAAATGTCAAGTCAAATTCAAGTCGAGTCTTTTTTTAATATTTGTCAAGCAAGTCTCAAGTCTCAAATTTGCGACTTAAGTCTGACTCGAGTCAAGTCATATAACTGGAGTCCCCCATCTCCGCTGCTATGTGATACTGATTGTAATATTCTGTAGAAAACTGAAGAACATTATCTATATATTTATATATATATATATATATATATATATATATATATATATATATATATATATACATAAAGTACTGTAAAAATAATAAGAAATTATTTCCATATGGATGTATGCTGTATATCAGGTACTGCCTGATGCCCATATATATTTATACTAGTACTGTCCAACAAATAATACTAAGGCCTATATCAATAATCAGGTATTAAAGCATCTATGTGGAAGCTACAGGGGTAAAATACCTTTAACAGGACAGATAACTTCATCAATTCCAGATGGACAGTCCTTATGGCCATCACACACTCTCTCTGCAGGCACACACTGATCACCAGGGCACTGAAACTCTCCAGGATTACAAACACACCCACGCTCATCGCTAAAGTCTCCACAGTCGTCATGACCGTCACAACGATGGAGATAGAGAATGCAGCGTCCAGCTGTACAGCGGAACTCTTGTTCAGCGCAAACCACTCCACAGTCTGATAGGTAGATAGGTAAGTGCAGTTAGGGAGACAACAGGTTTATGAGACAACAGTGAAAACATATACAAGCTCATGCAAGTATTTAGTAGTTAATGAAGAACAATTTACTTCAGTTTTGAGAATTTTATTTGTATAGCACTTTTAACAATAGATTTAGAGAGTCAGAATGAGAACAAGTACAGAAGCTTCAAGAAGAATTATTGCAAATAGTTTAAAAAATAACCCTAACACTTCCTTAGTTACCTCGCTCATCTGAGTCATCAGCAAACCCACAGTCCAGTCTTCCATCACACACTTTAGCAGCAGATAGACAGCGTCCGTTAGCACACCGGAACTCCCCAGGCACACATCCTGGGATTTCTGTAACTGGGGCACAGAACTCCTCATCGGACCGATCGGTGCAATCAGGATGGCCATTACAGCGCAGCTCCAGGGGTAAACAGGCTCCTCCAGAACAGCGAAACTGCTCAGGAGGACAGGTTGTGGGACAAAGCTCATCTGATCCGTCTCCACAGTCGTCCTCGTTATCACAGAGCCAGAGAGAGGGAATACATCGATGAGAGCCACTGCTACACTGGAACTCTGAATCCAGGCAGGGAGCAGTGGGAGGACATGCAGCGCCAGTGCAGTGCCAGGTGCTGTTAGAACAGGAGCTGAAAACACAAGCATATCATTTCTGAATGATGACATGTCCTGGATGAGTATTATTGTTCAAAACCTAAAATCATAACCACACAATAATGTGTTAACGCAAAGGCCTCAGAATCTCTTAGAATCATTATAATGTTTTCAGTCTGACCAGGTTTGGCAGTGTTGAGTAACAGCAGCTCCAAGAGGAAACAGTGAGCCTTCCCATACACAGGGGCACTCGGATGGAGGAATACAACTGTCGCCTGCAGTGGGAAGCATACAGTTAGACAAATTTAATAAATAAAGAGGTGTTGTTACAAACAGATTTCAGACACAAAGCCAACATGAACATACAGTATATTATATTTTTCATGTATTAGGTTGAGCAAAGGTATAGGCACAACTGTCTCACAGCCCTGTTGACAAGGTTTCTTGTGGCTTCAGTTTAAGGATTTTTGTTGTCATGTCAACCCTGCTTTAGGTTACATATATAATAATTATTTAAGTCCTTTCAGTTTGTGTTAATCTTTCACATTGCTGTACAATCCACAGCACCAGCACAATAGGCAACATGTGGTTATGTTGTTAATTCTAGAACATTCTAATTGATTTTTATTTTAAAGAAATAGTAATAATGTACTGACCGTGGCGGACAGTGCCCTGGGGGCAAAAGCAGCCCTCCACACAGGATATGGAACTGCAATGAGAATCAGCACGAGAAAAGCTGCCAGGACAGACATCAGAGCAAGCAGAACCACAGGCTTCATAAACCAAACCATCCTCACACTGCATGGCTAGCGAGAGAGAGAGAGGAAGAGAGATATATTCAATAATTTTGATCTGGTATAGATAATAAAAGATCGGATTAAGCCTAAACGCTGTAATGGTATTTATATTAAAAGCTTTACATTTGTATTTTTGTCTTGTTGGAGTAGGGATAGCGGTGCACTAATACTGTACTTACGGCAAAGCTCTTGAGATCTCCAGCGAATGTAGACACCTCTACGGTTGCACTCTTCAGCGTAGGCAGCAATGGCTGTGCAAAGACACTCACAGTCTCCTCCTGAATCACAACTACATCATATACACAGACAGTCTGAGCTGCAGAACCACAAGATTGAGAATACAGCAAACAAATATCAAAACTTCTTATGCTTTAATGATAGTTTTCTTTTTATTTTAAGTAATAGAGACCTTTCATTGATCACTGGGAAAAGTGACCAAGTGATATTGTAGTGTAATGTGGCCCATTAGCTAAAATTAATTTGACACAATGAATCTGTTCAAAATATTCTTAGTCAATCTTTTCATTCATGCATTCAGTCGTTCTTTTAAACGTTTATTCGTTTGTTACTTCGTTTCCTCATTTGTTCATTTTTAGTAACCACTTTATCACTTTATCAGTGACAAAGTGTGTTGGGTGTAGCATGTGTAGCAAGCTTGTGTAAAATTTGTTGCAGTCAAGGTCAATAATAATATCTATGTAAATAAAGGAATTCTTGAAGTGTATATTTTTTGTATGCTATAATCCAGAAACATACTTTTAAATAATTATATTTTTCAAGCCCTGTAAGTTCAGTGATGTGTTTAAAAAATACATATACAATGTCTGCATGAATAAAGTATAAGGAAGTAACAGTGACAGTAGTTTTAAATGGAAAATGAACGGGGCTTTCAGATCGAATGCACGTGTAGAAGTTTAGGTGGTGGTTACATTCTTAAATGAATAAATAAGTGTACTTATTTATTTAAAAAAAATAAATACATCTATACTAGCTTTATTTCCCCAACTGACAAAGTCTCAGCACAGTCTTTTTTGTGTGTGTGTGTGTGTCAAAACCAATTATGATAATGTATTATGCCATTGTACTGTATATATCCTTTCTCAGAGGAATCTCTAAATGAGGTTTCATTGGCAACAACATAAGAAACCAAAACAGGCCTCAAATACCCAGCATTACATCACTAGAAATAAATGTAATTTTAAGAAAGTAGCAATAAATGTATAGGTGACATTTTAACCCTGTGGTTCTGGTGCAAAACTAAATCAAAAACTACATTTAGGCCGAGGAAAAAGTTGTGAGAATGAGATTTTTTCACTTTATCACCAAACTGTTTATTTATGAAGCACTATTAAACAAAATTCTTTCATTCCTTACCCACAGGCGTCAAAGACACACCAATCGTAGTACTGCTGGTGCGGCACTTCAGCATGACATGACGCAAACAACTCTTGGTTAATCACTGCACATTTCTTCTTTGCCCAGCTCACTCTGTGAGGATTGATCTAGAACGATGATAGATATTCTTTACAGGGTTACTGTTTATAATGGAGCTGAAATAGTAGAAATTGTGCAAGTCCAGTTCACTTACGTTGCAGGGGTCACGCAGGTCTTGCTCAGAGACGTCAGGGCAGGATGGACTAACCTTCCAGGAGTTTCCAAACAGCTCTGGTGTGGACTCCACGATACCCTGCCTTGTGGTGAAGTCATTCTCTGAGTCTCCATCAAAGTTTCCGCACAAACCCCCTACTCGTCCTTGCAAGTGGGGTTCCAACCGCACATACACACGCATACCTTTCCACAGAACGACATTTATAAATACAAGAAAATGTGTACAGTAAGTAAGTAATCTTTAAGATTATTAAACACTGCGTTCAAGATGAGACACCATAGTTTAAGGTCAGTAGGATATAGTATCAGTACCAGTTTATTGTTGATATTATTACAAATATTATATGTATTTCAGCTTTATACATAAATTGTCAGTAATTTTAAGAACATACCTCCATCCCAAAGAAGCGTGATGCCAAGACGAGACGAGAGAGACACAAACAAACCAATGTTCTCCAGCATTATGCCACTGCCTGAGTAAGACTTAGGAAGAGTCACAGGCATGCCATTTACTGTCACAGCCTTTCCTGAAGAAAGTGAACACAAATCAGACATAAGAACTGTCATATATTAAAAATCATTTCCTATAATATAATAATAAGCATTTCCTATATATAAATAAATAAATGTTAGTTCTTGATTAGCATCTGATCAGTACATGACATAACTCATCATTAAGTTCATATGCAAGAACATAATTACTTTAGTTATTAGTGCATGGTTATTCATGTAATGTATTGTAAGGCATTACTCTGCATGCTATTATTGAAAGGCATTGGTGTGTATTGCCTGTTGGGTCAGTGTGGTTGGGTTAATAAATAAAAAGCACATTATTAAAAGTGGGGTTCAAATCTTTCTTTTCTTGTCACATCTCAGTGATGGAAATAAATCTGATGAGACTTGTACTTAATTAGACTTTGTTAGTTATGGTATTGGGGCAGTGACTGGGATGTAATGGGGCAGCAGGGGAGGTAGGAGCGGTGATGGAAGGACCGCAGGGGCAGTGCTGGCTCAAATGGTTAATGCTCTGGGTTCTTGATAGTTGATCAAGCTGCCACTGTTGGGCCCTTGCATGGGGCCCTTAATTATAATTATAAATTAATTAATGATACAAAGTATTATACAAAGGAAATCCTTTCCGTGCTGTAATGTATATATGACAAAGTATTTTTCTATTGATTGTGTTAACTGATTATTTCATTCACAATGTCTATTCAAGTGTTTGTGCTGTTTTATTCTCAAATAAGGTGACACAAGACACAGAACATGGAAAATTCTGACCCACTAGAATTGTGATTTAGTCAATTAAAATAGCATAAAATAGATAACAGTAGTTGCCAAAACTATGAAAAAAACCACCACTGGGTGAGAAGGACAAAAAAGTTTTATGCTTAGTCAAATGATACGAATGAGTCTATCAAATGGAATAAGTGTGACTGAAACTTAGCAAATCAAACTATACCTCTATTCAAAATCTTAATACTCTGTAGTGAGAATGTTATGGTGCATTTGAGAGACTGACCCCTGAGCAGGTGAATGGCGGTATTGCCGATGCTCAGTGTGACAGATTTGGTGCAGGTGACCCCAGTACTGCCACAGGGTACGTTCTCCGCAGTCACGCTGAACAGACCTTCTTTCTCCTGCACCAGCATGTACTCACAGTCTCCCAGGAAGGAGAAACAGCGACCATCAAAGGTCACATAATGCGGGTCACCTGTAGCCACACATGTTCCAGCGCATAACGACTGGGTGCAGTGCCATCGACGCTGCTTACATACACTGTAGGTAAAAGACGAGCACAAGAAAATGTTGGAACTCTACTTATACATACTTGACTGAAAGAAACAGGCAGGTCTTGCACAATTTTCCCGATGCATATGCATTTATGTGTTTGGTGTTGAAAAGCACTTTTCATATCTTGTGTGTGTGTGTGTGTGTGTGTGTGTATTTTCAAACGATTCGTTTATTTCCACATGCTATGCTAATTTTTCATGCGGGACATTTACTTTTATTTTTTCACCTGTGAATTTCTCACATGAACAATTATTTTTCACATAACTACATATTAGTTACAAGATGATCAGAAACATTTTTAAATTTTGAAATCACAGTGCAGTTTCGGGACATTTTGAAATGCATCTTCAGATCTGGTGTTATATCCTGCAGATGTGAAATGTATGTCATTTTGGGCATGATCATTTTATGAACAATAGTGTCTTTTTTAATCATATAACTGAAAATACAATCGCATGTGTCATCACCCAAGTTCGCTGGGAACATGTTTAAAATGAAATCACTTAAGCCATCATTAGATAAAGGTCAGAATGCTTACCATGTGTTGCAGTCTTTAGTAATGGTATCATTTGTGAAGAAGAGTCTGCCATTGTGGTGACATGGACATTCATCTGGAGACACACACCGATCACCCTATAGAGAAAAAAAAACACCCAAGAAGATGTAGATATAGATGAAATTAAAAACAATGCTACCAACTGTGTTTTTTCTCCACAGTTTTCTCCAGATGTTTTTGGGGAAAAATGACCACTTGGTTTGGTATGAACACAAGAGTAAAAATACTATTGCCACATTATCATCATCATCATCATCATCATCAACATCGTCATCATCATAGCAGCATGGATTAGAAAGTTTTGAATTTATCACAATACTCTTAATTCCCATGATGACTGTGAAAATCTTTTATTGCTGTGTGAATCATTATCAAGTCAGCACTTCCATAGCAGTAAAGTCAGATTAGATTTCTCAAATACAACACTGTTAAATGCTATCAATACTTTAATGTGTTGTGTCACTTTCAACTTTGTGCAAATGATGCTTTGTACACTATGTGCTTGTTTTAGGCAGAAAATTCCCATCAAATAAAAACAAATGCATATCTGTTTCCCAACAAAATATACAGACAGGAACTGTTGGGAATGTGGTAACCTAGTGGTTAAGTGATTGGATCACCAATCAGAAGGTTGTAAGTTTGAATCCCAGGTCCACTAGGCTGCTACTGCTGGGCCCCTAAGCAAGGCCTTTAACCCTTAACTGCTCAGATGCTGGAAATTGAAATAAAATGGAAACTGTCCCAAACTTACACTCAACTACCAAACTCAAAAACACACCCAAACACTCATTACCTACTGTATACATCCATGTCTACAGCAACACACATTAAACTGTTTACCTGCTGTTTCTGCACACGCTATGTTGCACATTCACTCAATTACTGTTTTGCACACCACATTTCAATACATCGTCCAACTGCTGCTATTACCCAAGTGTATATATGTTTACAAAAACCATCTTTGTTCAAAATTCCTCTATACTGTACAATAGAGAATGCACAATATTTTGTATATATTGTCCTGTAGTGTTTTGTATTGTCTTTTGTCTCACACTGTTTGCAGTCGGCTGCACACGATGCACTTTATGTGGCTAGGACAACTTACTTTAAGTCCTTAGCTCTAGGTTGTTTTATGTAGCACAATGGTCGTGGAGAAACCTCGTCTCATTTCACTATGTACTGTGTCGGTTATATATGGTTGAAATGACATGACAATAAAAGCTTCTTGACTTGTCTTGACTTGACTTCATTATATCGTTTAATATAGAAAAAAATTGTAAATATAGTAAATTCAGCTCATAAAACAACTACAGTAACACAGCACTAATGGGTCAGTGCACCTTAAAATCTTAATACTTTATTGATCATTTTATATATGTCATCATGCCTTATTGCACAATAGCCTTGTTTAAGTGGCTATATTTGAAAAGCATAATGGAAGAGGAGACACACCAGAAGCACGGTTCCGTCAGGACAGACGCAGCCATAGATGGGCTCTGCACAGGACCCCTTGTCCAGACTAGAGCAGGTCTTCAGACAAGATCGAGGGGAGAAGACCAGAGAGCCTGGACACTCTTTAACCTTAGGGCAGGTATGCTCAGTACAGTTCCACACACCATGTCCACACACACTACATACAGAAAAACACAAAAGTGAAGTAGCTATTAATGGATGATTAGCATATTGAAACTTATGTAATATTGTTAAGTCTATAGCATAGGGCATGTAGTAAACTCTGCATGGGATGAATATAAATATAGCCCTTTATCTAATTGTATTATATTGCAACCTCTTGATGGGCTATTTTTTTTTATTTAGATTTGAATATATATAGGATTGAATTACATCTACAAACATCTATTATAGCTATCATTTAGATCTGTGTGTGACATATCAATGAAATGTCTGCTGAAGAAAGAAAAACTGTATGAAATGCCACAATCTACTAAAGATTATTAAATTGCATCATTTCATCTGGTATAATCCAACGGATTATGACCTTAAATAGTAGCTAGTAAGTTATACATTTCTGACAAGCCCACACACACACACACATTTGTAACCTACTGTGGGTCCCTACCAAAATACTCCCACACACTTGCATGTCTAATTGTGTTCCATGTAACAAGATAAAAAAGCTGCAATGAAGTCAACCTATCCCGATGAGAAATGTAGCAGGCTATAGAGTGACTTCATCAGAGCTCTCCTACCTCAGGAACTCTCAGGAGTCAGCAAAAATAGTGAGTGATTTTATCCACTTCATTAAAAAAGCAGTTTGCTAAGGAATGTTATTCATTTTCTAGTATCATAAGGCCAAACATGATAAGGATTATAGATAACAGAGCCAGGTAAAGGTTTAACCCGCTACACAACAATCTTTCAATTATTAGCCAAACAATAGATGCGAAGAATGCAATCAAACTGGACAAGGATTCATTCACAACTTAAACTGTTGACACAATATACAACTTTGTACCAGACACTGACGATCATATCTTTAGTATGCTTTTCAATATGTAATCGAAGGTTATGAAAGGCTTTGTCTACATTCATAGGGAATGTGGAATATTTCATGAACATAAAAAATGAAATGTGATGAAATATGGTGTATGCTGAGTCATTGTGTCTGTTATCAAGGATTAGATAAAACGTTACCTTTAGATGGTAATAAAAACTTATCATCAGCATTTTATTACAGAGAAACTAGGACAACTAAGCCAACTAAGCATTAAGCCTACTTTTCACTTTTTCTCTCCACTTTAGTGTGATACGTGGTGAGACCCAACATCTCATTCTGTTCCAACAATCTAATGACTTAACATGTGTCCCAGAACCCTTGTCTTAGCTTTGGGCCCCTTAATTACTCATCCCACTACACTTTACATCTGGAGTTGTGGTTCTTGGCTCAAATCTTTAGATAGTGCACTAAAACTATGCAATACGTAATTAATAATGACAGACTGAGGCAACTGCGTATATATGACATAATGTACTTTAGGAGCAGTGTAACATCTGCCTGTAGTGTGTGGACGTGAGAGTAGTCATGAAAGGCTAGACCATGAATGAACAGTTTACATATACATTAGGGAATACATTTAAACTCAGTTTTTCACAATTCCTGACATTTAATTGTAGAAAACATTTCATGTATTTGGTTAGTTGGATCACTACTTTATTTTAGGAATGTGAAATATAAGAATAATATCAGAAAGTTTTAGCTTATTTTAATCACAATGCCAGTGCCTCAGCAGTTGACATAAAGGTGGTTAGTATTTGGTAGCAATGACTTTAAATTGATTAACTTTGGTCAAATGTCTTGTCTAGCCTTTTACAAGATTCTCACAATAAGCTACCAGAACTGACTTATTCTTCTAGACAGAACTGGTGTAACTGAGCCAGGTACACCATTAGCCCTCCTTGCTTGCACACATTTTTTTAGTTTTGCCCACAGATGTGATTGATGTCAGGCTATGAGATGGCCACTCATATACCTTGAGGTTGTTGTCATCAAGCCATTTTTTCACAAATTTAGTGGAATGCTTGGAGTCATTGTACATTTGGAACACCCATTTGCAAACAAGCATTAACTTCCTGGTCGCTGTATTGGGATGTTGCTTCAATTTATCTACATCATTTTCCTTCCTCAGTCCTCCTCAGTCAGACTGTATATTTTCACACCTCCAGTGTCACCCATATGAGGATGGGTTCCCTTTTGAGTCTGGTTCCTCTCAAGGTTTCTTCCTTTACCATGCAAGGGAGTTTTTCCTTGCAACAGTCGCCTCAGTCACCTCAGGCTTGCTCATTAGGGATAAATACAAATACATTTAAATATATATAATATTAATATTGAATTTTTGTATTATATTTATATTATTATTTATGTTGATTTTTTGTTTTATGTTGATGTACTGTAAAGCTGTTTTGAGAAAATGTCAATTGTTAAAAGTGCCATACAAATAAATTTGAATTTGCATTTGAATTTTAATTTGTGGATTGCTACAGTTTTTCTAAGTTCTTTTTTTTATTTTAGCATGTCAAGCAAAGAGGCACTGAGTTTAAAGGTAGGCCATAAAATTTTATTTTCTGCATTTATTTTCTTAGTCTTACTGTGTACAAAGCTCCAGTTGCACTATGGTCCTGGTTCATTTCAGAACATGTTTTAGCAATAAATATATAAATAAATAAAAATAAATAAAAGTATATGAGAAAACTGATACTTAAGGTAATTTTTATATTGGATCATGGTCAGTCTTTAGCAGCCAGTAAAAGAGGAACTTAGGATGAGTCACTGATGATTCATTTGTTGGTCAGAAAGGATGGAGAACACAAATGATTAATAGTTAGTTTGTGTTTTTAGGCGAATTGTCAGAAAGTTTAAGAATTTCCATCGAGTGGAACTGAATGTCCCAAACCTATTCCAACACAATAATACTCGGTTTCCTAAAGCAAGCTCCATGAAGACATGGCATACTAAGGTTGGTGTGGAAGTGTGCCAAAGCAAAGCAGAACAGACCTGACCTCGTCTCCACTGAATACATTTAAGTTTAGGATTATATACAAATAAAGAAACAGGTGTGAAAATATTGAATATTTTTCCCTAGCTTGGATTGTTTGCTTTGTTCCACATCTATGAGTAACTGCTTCCTAATCAGACTCCACCAGAGATAGTAAAAATATTCTGTTATTATGAAATCCTCTATTTTTCCCATACCAGGTATTGCAGTTGATCTGCACAGAGCTTCCGGGCTGATGGACAACTCCAGCATGAACACACGGACACATGCTGACTGGCACACACTGGCCCTGGTCATCTTCTGCCAGACCTGCAGGACACTGGCAGCCTGGTACACAGCTCTGAACACCTGAGTCCATTTGGCAACTCCAGTTTTGCTGCAGGTCCGTACATGAACCTCCACATGGTTGGCCACACTCTTGATACACCTGACCCCCAGAACACTGCATTGCTGTGTGGAGATAGAGACACAATTAGAAAATAGATATACTTATAGTTTTTTTTTTTGTAATAACAAAAAACAAGTAGTTAATTTAATAATATTTTATAATATTTGTTTTATATACCATTTCCACATTATCATTTGGAGTATTGTACTGTTTTGCATTTTCAGGATTACAGCATTAGCTTGCACTGTATTTTTAAAAGATTTAGTCAGTCTTTTGGAAGACATTTTTTTTCAAATCCAAACTCACATTCCACATTCTGGATCTATCAGATAAATAAACCCAAAAAAACTGCTAACATACAATTGACTATTTTGATGACATCTGAAGACTGTGTTCAACATTCATACACAAAAATGCTAAAAAAAATAAAAAAAAAAGCTAGGTGATGCTGGTGTAAACTCTTACGACAAAAGGTGTGGTTCCTCCAGCTCACTTGCACCCCCTCCTGCGCACAATGTTGAGCGTAGGCAGTAAGGACAGTACACTGACACTGCATGTGCGGGGTGCAGCTACATGCCTCGCTCAGACACTGCCGCATGTATGGCCCACGCTCGACCACTTCATGACAGCTCTGAGAGAGAAATGGGAAGCTTAATGTCAGCGATTTTGGCTTGGGCTAGCTATCGTTAGCTGGATAACTCAGAACTGAAACAAATAAATGGTCTTTCAAAATTTTCTCCAAAGCCACATCTTAGATTCACATGCACACACAACTTTCAAAGCTGGTTTGGGTGGCAAAACTTTAAATTAACAGCTAACATGATAGACAAGCAAAAGTCTTAAACAGATGAGCTCTGACTGGTTAAATGTTTGGGATCCAGATAATGTGTATGTTTTTACCTGGCCCACCAGTTTTACCAAACTTCTCTTAAGAGTGGCTCATAGTGCATATAGGCATATGTTTTCCACCTGCATGTAAATCTAAGCTTTATCATTTGTGAACAATCCATTCCGGGTTCTAATATTTCCATGCTCCACAATAATTATGCTCAGTCTGTGGAAATCAAGTGCAGATCAACTAATACAACTCTCAAAATGAGTGAGAAGCTGGTGACCCGGACTCCAGAACCGAATCATAAATCTATGTTTACCTGAAACACAAGACCGTTGATGACATCACAGACACTCTCTGCATACTCTCTGTGCTGGGTGTAGGTGTTACAGGGGTCTGAGGTCAGTCCTGATGGCAAATTGCATGATCCAAGAATAAACTTTGTGGCAAAGGAGGCCACATTGTTCTCAATGTCCCCCTCTGGTGTGGTGAAGTCATCTTGTTGAGTCCATGTCAGAGTCCCACACAGGCCTCTCACCTGTTGTAGTGTACACACAACAAGTCGGAGACCTAAGTTTATAATCCAATAATACTTATAAAGGGAAAGGTGTGTTGCATAATCTTAAATGAATTTTATAAATGATCTTTAGATTAAATTCAGATTAAGCAAATTTCTTGCAGCTAGGACATGCATACAATATAATATAGAGATGACATTTTAAATTACTATCATGAAATCGTGTGTGTGTGTATGTGTGTTGTAGAATTTAGGCTATCTATCACACTTTTAATTTGCAAGGGGTAAGGACTAGAGATCAAATCCCAGGAGCTGCTTCAAGCTGAAATCACATAAGAAAATCATCTAAAGTCTCCAACTTTAGAATCATGTGTAAATGAGACACTCCTCAGTTTTATGTGTACATAACTCACTTGCAACTGACTGAATAGTGTTTAGTTTAAAGTCTAAAGTAACATCTGAGGTCTGAATCCCAGCATGCGTATTTACCATATTAAATCCTCAAATGAACTATGTATGTGAGCCTCAGTCTGTTTGACCTACTGCAATAAACAAAAGCCCCGAAAACTCTCTAATATCAGCTGACATAAACAGTATGTTACAGTTATGTAGCATTAGACGCATGAACATAACTAGTAATAATCTAGTCGTACTTTCTATATACTTTATATACAGTAGATCATAACTCTAGTGGATAAACAAGTATTAGATTCTTGTTCTAGCACAACACTGCCTTTCAGTTGTGTGTTGAAACATCAAATATATCAATTTTCACTTTTTGGGCAAAAAAATAACCAAGCCCTTCTAGGATGTAACTGTCCTCATGAACAGACTGCTTTGTTTATTTGGACACCTGTTACTAAGTACTGTGTTCATTCTAAAACTCAAGTCAAATGGCTTTAGTGTATCAGAAACTCATTGGAAGAGGGCCAAATGTTCATTAGGTCATGAAAGCAGGAACTGAAATCTGCTGCCTACTGTATTGTTTTGCTTGCATTTCACTCCTTTATTGTAGCAAAAGAATGTTCTGGGCTCACTAACCATAACAACATAACTAAAAACAGGCTTGGATATTTATCCAAGAGTACACAGAAGAGGAAATGACCATGATCCTTATATTAAGAGTTACTGATTGATGATTCAGGTGCAGCATCGCTGCAAAGACATGGCAAGTCACGGCAAGTAAGTAAGACATGGCAAGTAACTTTTCTAATAGAATGCAGAAATAATGACATTATGTACCTTATGAGCGAAGCCTGGCTGCAGAGTGATGAGGATCAGAGGGCCTTCAGTGTACCAAAACAGCTGAGCTCCAAACACGTGGATTATGAGGAAGCTTGAAGATGGTTTCCGCACAACCAAATCAGCTGTGAACACTGGCAAAGCCTCGGGCTGTCCATTTAGCATCACAGATCCTGAGCGAGCAGTAGAAAAAGCATTAAAAAGTAAGAGAGAGAAACAGAAATATACAGTAAGGTCCATATATATTTTGACACAGGCACAATTTTCATACTTTTGGCTAAGTATGCCACCAGAATAAAATAAAAATGAAAAAAAAAATATATATATCAAGTAAAAGGTTTAGGAACTGCAACCATTTTTATGCACAGTCCCCCCATTTTCAGGTGCTCAAATGTAATTGGACAAATGAATATAATCATAAATAAAATGTTCATTTTTAACATTTTGTTGAAAATCCTTTGCCAGCAATGAGTGCCTGAAGTCTGGAGTCCATGGACATCACCAGAGACTGGGTTTCCTCCTTTCTGATGCTTTGCCAGGCCTTAACTGCAGCTGTCTTCAGTTGATGTTTGTTTGAGGGTCTTTCTGCCTTTAGTTTTACCTTCAGCAAGTGAAATGCATGTTCAATCGGGCTGAGATCAGGTGATTGACTTGGCCATTGCAGAATATTCAATTTCTTTTCCTTAAAAACTACTGGTTGCTTTCACAGTGTGTTTTGGATCATTGTCCATCCGTACAGTACTGTGAAATGCCGTCCAATCAACTTTGCTGCATTTGGCTTAATCTGGGCAGACAGTATATTCCTTCACACTTCAGAATTCATTCGGCTGCTTTTGTCTTCTGTCACATCATCAATAAACATCAGTGACCCAGTGCCACTGGAAGTCATGCATGCCCATGCCATTACACTGCCTCCACTATGTTTTACAGATGATGTTGTGTGCTTTGGATCATGAGCTGTTCCAAGCCTTCTCCATACTTTTCTCTTCCCGTCATTCTGGTAAAGGTTGATCTTAGATCCATCCATCCAATGAATGCTTTTCCAGAACTGGTCAGGCTTTTTTAGATGTTTTTTGGCAAAGTCTAATTTGTCAAAAAATGTGCCTTATGGTGAAACCTCTCTATTTGCTCTTGTGAAGTCTTCTCTTGACTGTAGAGTTTGACAATGACACGCCTACCTCCTGGAGAGTGTCCTTTACTTGGCTGGATGTTGTGAATGGGTTTCGCTTTACCATGGAGAGGATCCTGCGATCATCTACTACTGTTGTCTTTCGTGGACGGCCAGACCTTTTTATGTTGCTGAGCTCACCACTGCCTTCATTTTTTCTCAGAATGTACCAAACTGTTGATCTGATCACTCCTAATGTTCCTACTATCTCTCTGATGGATTTGTTTTGTTTTTGAAGCCTAATGATGGCCTGTTTAACTTGCATGGAGAGCTCCTTTGAACGCATGATGTAGGTTCACAGCAACAGATTCCAAGTGCAAATACCACACTTAGAATAAACCCCAGACCTTTTACCTGCTTAATTGATGAAGAAATAATGAAGGACTAGCCTACACCTGCCCATGAAACAGCTTTTGATTCAATTGTCCAATTACTTATGGTCTCTTGAACAGGGGGGTGGGGGTGGGGGGCTACTCTCAAGAGCTGTAATTCCTAAACCCTTCCTCCAATTTGGATTTAAATACCCTCAAATTAAACCTGAGAGACTGCACTTTCAGCCCACTATACCTATTCAACTATAGCTCGTAAATACCTAAAAAACAAAAATTGTGCCTGTGTCCAAATATATATGGACCTAACTGTATATAATTGACCAGATAAGTCAGTGATTAAATGGACTACATTTGTACAAAGACTGAAGTAAGTGTATATGAAGAAGAGTCAGAGATTTAATGTACAGATGGATTGATGGATGGATGGATGGATGGATGGATGGATGGATGGATGAATGGTTTGGTGTATGGTTTAATAGATAAAGTGGTAAATGCAGTAGATGGATGCTTAGAGAGGCTTATGAATGGGCAGAGCTTAATGATGGATGGGTGGCTGGATGGATGGATGGATGGATTAATTGATGAATGGGAGAATATTTAAAGGATAATCTGGAATAAATATAATCTAAGATGTATGGATAAATAAATAGCAGAACAGTACATGGATATTTGGATTATTTGATTGATAATATGGTATGGATGGGATGATTGGACATAGCTTATCAACTGCATGGATGGATGGATGTGATTAATTTGAACAGAACTAGATATAGATTGGGATGCACTGTTAGGTGAACAGAGGGAAACTAGATATAGATTGGGATGCACTGTTAAATAAATAAAAAAATAAAAGACATATCATCGAGAAATCATCCAAATAAATGGTTAAGCTGCTCGCCTGTGCTAGTGAGGGTCACTGTGGTATGGAGGGCAGTGATGGTTGTCTCCAACGGGCAGCGCATGCCAGCTCCCTTTACACATTCCCCGTCTTTAATTGTCACAGCAAGCTTCTTGTCCACAAAATCCTATACAAACAACAGAACAGATAAGTTGATCTCCAGGAGCCAGATATGCATGTTTACTGGTTCAAAACCTTCAAACCTTTGATCTTCTATTTCTTATTAACCCAGCCTCTGATATTGCACTTCATCTGATACATGTGTACAATACACCCCATAAAATCTCAGAGACGAAGCCATAAAGAAGATTTAATCAGCAGTGAAAATGCATCTTACCTCAATGGCTGTGAGCTGACAGTCACCAGCCTGGAGGTTATACCTCTTCTTATCAAATGTAGTGATTTGCATTGCCCCAATTATACTACACTGGGCTGCACACCTTTCTGCAGAACACTGCCAATGGCCTGCCTGGCACATGCTATAAAAGAGAAATAGAGAGGGAAAGAATATATAATTCACAGAAGTATTGTTTACACACTGACCTGCCAATTCAACTACTCAACAAATTAACAATTGAATAAATAACTGGGGGGCACGGTGGCTTAGTGGTTAGCACGTTCGCCTCACACCTCCAGGGTTGAGGGTTCGATTCCCACCTCCACCTTGTGTGTGGAGTTTGCATGTTCTCCCCGTGCCTCGGGGGTTTCCTCCGGGTATTCTGGTTTCCTCCCTGGGGTCCAAAGACATGCATGGTAGGTTGATTGGCATCTCTGGAAAATTGTCCGTAGTGTGTGATTGCATGAGTGAATGAGAGTGTGTGTGCGCCCTGTGATGGCTTGGCACTCCGTCCAGGGTGTATCCTGCATTGATGCCCAATGATGCCTGAGATAGGCACAGGCTCCCGAGAGGTTCGGATAAGCGGTAGAAAATGAATGAATAAATAACTGTATGGTTCTTATCATTTGGCCCCTTTTGGACCTTAAATGGTGTAAATGGTAAACAAATCTTATCAGGATGCATTAAAGATATAAGATGTTTGAAGCAACCAGATTGAATAAGGTGGAATTTGTCTTTTACGATAAATCTTGTTAAATTTTGCCATCATTGAATCTTTTTTTTGGATTTCTGATCCCTGTACTCAGTAAATGGTAAAAATATTAGCTAACAAAACTGTTCAGCACAGCTAACAGCCTAGTAGAGCATACAACCTGTCTCTGTATGTTGGAAAAACATCAAAACAAATGTTTGTTGACTTCAGAAGTGTGAGAAAAGACCAAAATGCATGACTGTCACTCTAAATGCGTGACACTTAACAGCCCTGCAGCACCACTCATATAAACAGTGTTTACACAATGCTTTGAACACTTAATCCAATGCTTAATAATTGCTGCCATTATCTGCTGTTTACATATGTTTAAAAGAATTATTCTCTTAATAATATAATCTTATTCTTTACAGTCTTATTTGCACAATATTCAGTCACAGGCCGCACACTGGTCGGTGTTATTTTATGTCCTATATTGTATCTTATTCTCTGTCTGTATTGTCTCTTGTCCTGCACTGTTTGCAAGACAGTTGCACACTATGCACTTTATGTGACTAGGACAACTTATGTTTCAGTCCTTAGATTTTTGTTGTTCTATGTACAGTAGCTCTGTGTTTGATGTCGCACAATGGTCCTGGAGAAACAGTGTTTCATTTCACTATGTACTGTGTCAGTTACATATGGTTAAAATGACAATAAAAGCTTTTTGACTGGACTTGATTGACTTGCTCTTCTTTGAGCACAATAATCACATTGATTATTGTTGAAATTCAACTTAAAACAGATGTCACTAGTATTGCCTGTGTACCTACCAGGTGTTACACTTGTGTTTTATAGTGTCTCCTTCGTGATATGTGCGTCGTCTATGGAAGCAGGGGCAGTATTCATGCCGTAAGCATTGGCCCTCGTGCAGATAGAGCCCAGGAGGACACTCACAGCCCCCAACACACTCCTCCCGACACTGGCCTGATGCTGGTGGGGGAGCCGAGGAGCAGCTGGGGGGACAGGAAGAGATGCAGTCTGAGAAAAGTTGACCCCCGGGACACGCTCGCTCTGCATGACACATGAAAGGGAAAGAGGGACCAAAAAAAGAGCAAGTGGAAGGAAGAAAGACCAAAGAAATATTTAGGTAACAACAAAGAAATACCTAAGTCATTAAAGCTGAACCAGTGTACATATTTTCTATGGCAAAATCAAAGTGCAATCTAATTAATGGGCAATGATTGAAGGTGCTATTGTCATGTTTTAGCAACCTATTTTATTAATACTAGCTGTATTTTTAACTCTTAAAGCTCCTAATTTATGTATAAAACACTGATTGCATTGTCAATCATTATCAGAAATAATGAACTACAGTGCCCTCCACAATTATTGGCACCCCTGTTTAAGATGTAGTCGTGAACTGCTAAAAAATCTCCCTTTTTTTAAACAACATAGAACCCAAGTGCAAAAAAGTGCATAAGAGAGGACCCAGGACACTGGATGATCTAGAAAGATTGTGCAAAGAAGAATGGTCAAAGATCCCTCTCTCTGTGTTCTCCAATCTTGTGAAATGTTATAGGAGGAGATTAAGTGCTGTCTTGTTGGCAAAAGGGGGTTGTACAAAGTATTAACATCAGGAGTGCCAATAATTGTGGGACACATGATTTAAATTTTTTTTTCTTTCTAAATGTGTGATTTTTTTTACCACCAAAGTCCATGACCACATCTTAAACAGGGGTGCCAATAATTATGGAGGGCACTGTATATACATTCTGGCGATTTGTTGGATTTTCTGTAAAAGAAATGAGAGTCATACCACAGAGACCAGGACCCCTCCAGCTGAGGATGACATGTTGTTGCGCACATTCACGGGCATAGCTAGCAAGCGTATCGCACACAGCTGCTTCTCTTTCATTAGTCCCCAAACTGCAGTACACATATAAACAGGTGTCTACATAGGGCCCTGGATCCACCTGGAGCACAGATAAAGGTTTTTATTATTTTTCTGTAGTACAATGTGCAGAATTTAAATGTGGAAAAGTCTGTTAAGCATTCTAACAGTTCTCTCACTCGATGATGGCATTGGGAAAAGGGACTGTCCTTGAGCTGATGACATGTAAATTCGGCAGCTCTACGCAAGCTGACGTCACCCATAATGTCACAGCTGTGGCCCAGCTCCGCTGCATCACTACAGTCCTGGGGATGTTAAGATTATTGAAAACTTAAAATTTTGTCTTTGTTATACATATTCTCAGAATATACTTTAGTGCAAGGGAACACTGGTCTTGTCCACAATGAACTGCGTTGGATGCAAGTTTTCATTTCAGCTAAATAAGATCCGCTAGTTGTTTTAATCACAAAATAAATCTAAATCAGTTTTGCCTTATGCTTCATTGCAATGAAGACCTGCAGCCAGACTATTTCATTGCAGATGAGACTGGTGTCACATCTGTTTAGTGCATATTGAAAAGCTTTGGCAGTATACTAGAACCTCTATCTCTTGGTTTGGAACACGCCATGAATTTCCAAAGCTGGCAGCATACTGCAATACACTCCCACTCCTACTGGTGAAGTCATCTGTATCAATAAATCAAAGAAAATAAAAATAGATTTCATGAATTATATTCCAAGTATCTGTCTCAACATTCATAACAACAATGAACCAAGCACACAGCCCTGGGGATCAATGGTAATTCCAGTCAGAATGTAGGAGAAGTGCTTCTTGAAGTGCTTCTCGTACAAAAGAGATTTAGTTTTAAGTGAAAATTGAGTTAACATTTTTGACATAATAATAAAGTGATGTGTGGGTGCCAGTGTGGGTGCAGGTTTTCATTCCAAACAAGCAGGAACCACACATGATCTCACATGATTAATCAGTTCATCTTAGCTTTATTAAACATAGTTCTGGCCTTTGCTTGGTTACACTGAAAACTTACCTGCACACTGGCTATTTCCATTGGTCTAGGAGAACAAAAGTGCAATATCAAAATCAAAAGTGTTTAGGATGGATGTAATGGCTGGCTTCATATTTTTCACAGGAATTAAGCACTAGTCATTGAACTTGCCAGTGAATGGATATTTTAAATAACTAGAAAAATGTGTCTGTAAGAATATAGTGACTTGATAAGTACATTCTCTTATCATAACAGTTTTCCTGTTCTGAAATCAGCCAACATAGTGCCTGGTCATATTGAGTAATGCTGGTCTTTCATGGAGGCACCCTGTGCTATGCTTTAACCATGCACAGATGTCATTCAGCACATCTGTTTTAAGAGATCATGTACACAGCACTGTGGTCATATTTTGCAGTCAATGATTGCCTGAATGCCTGAAGGACTATGTGTCCTTGGTGTACTGGAAAATGTCCATGATATTTAAGAGAGTAAATGGATGTCCTGAAGGCACACAGATTTCATACAGCTTGCAACTTGATGTGTTTCTGTTTAACTTTTATATAGGGAGACTGGGTAGTATTTAATTTGCATCGTCATTGCTTAATACCCAAAAACATCTGCATTGGTACAATCCACAAAAGCCCCTAGTAGCAGATAGTATTCTCCAGAATTCTCTCTAGTATTCTATTTGTCTCAAATCAACAAAAACATTAACATAAAAATCTCCCCTATCCTAAGAAAACATCTCTTACCATCTGGATTATTGTTGCATAATCCACAGAGGCCTCCAGTAGTAGCAAAGTGTTCTGCAGTAATTGTCAGATACACAGTGTTCCCCATGTCGAATTTCACTCTGATGCCCAATCCACTTTCAACAAACACAAAATCTCCCAGCCAGTGGATGCTTACTCCTATTGAAAAAGAATACACAACACATACTTTATTATATTAACTTACATTCATTCATTCTTTCATCTTCTACCGCTTATCCGAACTACCTCGGGTCACGGGGAGCCTGCGAATATCTCAGGCGTCATTGGGCATCAAGGCAGGATACACCCTGGACGGAGTGCCAACCCATCGCAGGGCACACACACACTCTCATTCACTCACGCAATCACACACTACGGACAATTTTCCAGAGATGCCAATCAACCTACCATGCATGTCTTTAGACCGGGGGAGGAAACCGGAGTACCCGGAGGAAACCCCCGAGGCACGGGGAGAACATGCAAACTCCACACACACAAGGTGGTGGCAGGAATCGAACCCCGACCCTGGAGGTGTGAGGCGAACGTGCTAACCACTAAGCCACCGTGCCCCCTTATTAACTTACATATTTATTAGAAATTTTCTAGCTTTATAGCAGAATTATCTTTTATCTGAAATGTACTGTAAGCAGCTCAAAAAGGAACTTTCAGATTATTATTTTATTCATTTTTATTGAACAACTGTTAAATTATTTTCTCTAAGTTCACACATACAGCGACTGACAATGGCAAAGCGAATTAAGATTATTCATTTTTAATGAAAGCTTGTAACAGGTACTAGATGTGGTGTGTCCACATCTTCGCAGCAACTACCAATGGGAGTGAAGACAGTAGAGACACACTGCTTTTTCTTTATCTCGTATATTATGATGCACATATGCACTAGTGTATTTATAAAAACAAAACTCTTCAAATAGAATTTAATTTTAGCAACAAGAAAACTGATTAGGAAATCTAGTCGCACCACCCAATGATAAATGTTATTACTATGGCAACCAGTAGTTGGAACGCAGCAACTGGTGACTTGTTTGTGTGAACATAGCAAAAGAGGCAGAAGCTGTAAGTTTACTCAGCTAGTAAAAGTATAGCCTAGGAGAACTGAATTGTAATCACTTGTTTTGTACAGCTTTAATTCAATGGCTTCTGGAAGCCATGACTTACATCATCACACCATTCCTTCATCTTTCCAGTTAATTTTTGTATCAAGAAATATGTACACTGTTAATTGTCTACCGCAATGTGTTCTATAAACGTGTTTTGTATATAATGTCTAATGTTATTCATTGTAATTGTTCTTCCTTTATGCTCAGTATTGTTATTGTTATTAAACAAACTGGCAGTAATACCCAAAACTGGCAAAGGGTTATGAGATATATATCCCATATATGAATTTTGGATTTCATAAATCATTAATTTTTTTTAGGGTACAATAAATCATAAGCAAATGTGCAATGAACAGAGTTTAGAATATAAGGAAAACATTATTAGGAAGGTGGTTTTAATACCGTTTTGAAAGAAAGGTTCTCCCTGCTGTAAGAGAACACTGTTGAGTGATATGTTGCCCTTATAAACAGACACAAGGTCAAGTCCCAGCATCATCTTCAATGCCTAAAGAACACAAAAGTGTTTAGTTTAAACAATAGCCAGTGGCAACATAGTTCTAGAAGAAAACTTAAAAGATCATGTATATACTTACGTGACTATAAGTCATTGGTTTAAAACATACATTGACAAAACTAAAAAGACAAGTAATCTGTAGCAGTAAGCATCTACACTATAGGACCAAATGTTTGTGGATTTCAGGCCTTTACTTTTTGTATAATTAAGCATTGAGAATCCTTCTTTACTGGAGTTAACGGAATTAGTCCAAACCTGTATTAGTACGACAATGCAAAGTATGCAAAGCTAGGTCCATAAGGAAATGGTTTGCCAAGGTTGATGTGGAAGAAGATCAGTGGCCTGCACAGAGCCCTGACCATAACACTTTTGGGATGAATTGGAACACTGACTACATGGCAGGTCTTCTTAGAGTGGTTTGAACAGATCAGGCTGAAGTCACAGAAACACACAAAAAACCTGTGTTTGGTAGACTCAAAGATGTTCTGTCAAACCAACACCTCAGCAGAAGTAGATCATAAGCCATTGAGGTAAGATGCATTCACAAGCTTTGCCAGGCAAATATTAGAAATATTGGTAGCTCAGTGGTTAAGGTGTTGGGCTACTGATCGGAAGGTCATGGGTTTGAACCCCAGGTCCACCAAGCTGCCACTGCTGGGCCCCTGAGCAAGGCCCTTAACCCTCAGTTGTAAGTCACTCTGGATAAGGGTGTCTGCTAAATGCCGTAAATGTAAATGTAGAAAACTCTGACCTTCACTGGGGATAAAGTTTAGCAGTGGAAGAACTTTGAGGAACTTTTTAATCTGATGGATATGCACTCTGTTTAGGTTCTGCTAAGGCCATGAAACAGTAGACCACATATTTCACAATTTTTTGGGTGTCACAAGGGTGTACTAATGAAATAGACATGTCATGAGATTTGGAGAAGGAAATTGTGTGTTTCAATAGTTATGAGAAGCACTCCAGGAGTAGAGTGTACCTAAATTTCTCTCTATGAGCACTGTGTTGTCATTTTTTTTAAGGTGGGTACTGAACACCATCGAGGGTGTGTCTTTTTGTGGTTTTATGGACAGGATATCAAGTCACAGCTATGTTTGAGATGCAATATGTTTGTATGTAAGGGATTGATTGAGGTAACGTCCCACTGACATAGACATGAATATTTTGCAGCCGAGTGTGAAGCAGCAGGAGTGAGAATAAGGACCTTCAGGTTAAGGCATGGTACTCTCCTAGAAAAAGAGCTGTGCTTCCTGCAGGCATATGCACAGACCTTGCCACTAGTGAAGAAGTATCAGTACCATTGGATCTTATTTATGAGATGGAAAAAATGTAATATTGACAAATTGATTGGCTCAGCAACAGCCAACAGCCTGGTGGAGTAACTGCACCAGCTTATTTTCAGGGTAATAATTGAAAGAATAGGGTCCCAGGTAAATAAAGGGGACCGAGCGTTGTCTTTACACTAAGTGATCGGTTGAAAAGACAGGCAATTCTAGACAGTGTCGAGGTATGGTGGTGATTTCGGCATGTAATTATGAGATTTCCTACTGCTATATTTACAGTGATATTTTCTTGCTAATGACTGACAAAATTATTCACCTTGACATTTTTTCCATCACTTTTGGAATCCAGGTACAATCATATCTGATGTACTGCCCTGCTTCCTACACATACTGTATCATATACAGATACTATATACAGTGCATGGAATACCTTGCTGCAATGTCCTCTGCCATCACACACAGTGCTAATGTAGACAGCCCAGGTTCCATCAGTGGATGAGGCCAACACATAGGTGCAACCACCATGGAAATGGAAGTGCTTCTTGTCAAAGGAACGATAATGTGCTCCACCCCAGCTCATGCAAGTGGCAGAGGCCTTAGGATCTCGAATACCTCCAAGAAGACCCCTATGAAAAAGAGGTGATGGCTGAGCATCTGAAGACAAAGAATAATAATAAAGGTTGTAAATACAATTTTACACTATGGAATGTGAACAATCAGACAACCAAGGCTTACTGGCACATTTTCCTGAGATTTTGATTATTCTAGAGGGTTGTTTTAATCTAGTGAAAATGCTCATGTTTAGCTTGTACTCTTTAACTGTTTTCAGTACTGACAAAGACACTTGTTATGTTAATGTATAATTCAGTTGAACTCTGAAATGATTATAGACTGCCGAGTAGATGAGAAGTTTGAATGGACTTTAACAGTGATGATTCAACCAAAATGTTGTAAAGAATGGAACAACTGGTTAAAACAGTAATATGATTACCTGGCAAGAGAGTGTAGGTACAGGACAAGCAGGTGTGATCAGAGGCATTTTTCCAGCTAAGACCCCACAGGCTGCCACAGCATTGCTCAAGAGGCATCAGAGAGGCATTCTGAACTCCAGGAAATTCCTCACAATTCCATGTAGAGAAACACAGACCTCGGATACTCACTCCTAGAAAAGCAAAAATATCCATTTAAAAAATAAACATGTGTATGTACTGTTTATAATGTAACTGGCTATATTTGGTGTTTTACCCTGTGAGCATTGAGGACCAGACCAGCCTTCGCAGCAGGCTCTTATTGTCCTGTTCACTCTTTCAGTCACAATGTCCGCAGCTCTACAGCAGAAAAAACACACAAATCAAACAGAGATACAAAATTGCGCTTGCACAAAGATGCAAACTAACTGTGAAGAAATATATATTCTCAACTATTACAATGTCTAAAAATCCGAGACCACTCTAAAAATCAGAATTTTTTTCTAGAAGATGTTTTAGTTTATGTTTAGCATATCTTTATTATTCAACAGTATTCTAGATTATAATTTTAAATTTGAGAATATTTTTGATGTATAGATTATATATTCGGAGGGCACGGTGGCTTAGTGGTTAGCACGTTCGCCTCACACCTCCAGGGTTGGGGGTTCGATTCCCGCCTCCATCTTGTGTGTGTGGAGTTTACTCCGGTTTCCTCCCCCGGTCCAAAGACATGCATGGTAGGTTGATTGGCATCTCTGGAAAATTGTCTGTAGTGTGTGATTGCGTGAGTGAATGAGCGTGTGTGTGTGCCCTGCGATGGGTTGGCACTCCGTCCAGGGTGTATCCTGCCTTGATGCCCAATGACGCCTGAGATAGGCGCAGGCTCCCCGTGACCCGAGGTAGTTCGGATAAGCGGTAGAAAATGAGTGAGTGAGTGAGAGACATTATATATTCTTCAGATATTATGTTATTCTTATATTTGATATGTTCAGATGACTTGAGTGTAAAGCAAAAGCAGGATGAACTAAACACATAATTAAACTCATGAACATATTATTGAGATTCTACTTTTCATTCTTGTTAACACTGCTAATATATTTTGTAATGATTTGAATTCATTTGTTTTTCAATTAATTAGAAAACAATGGAAAATTGAAGTATTTTCAATATTGTGCTAAGACCTTCGGAGCATTGGAATATATTTTCTTACTTAAACAGAAAACAGGAAGCATTGGGTCCTTGTCTTTTGTAATACAGAGCAATTCCATCATCACCCCCATGTGTGTGACGCATCCTGTCTATATCTAGCCTCCATCCTTGAGTGTTGAACTGATACACCTCTGAGCAAGCCACTTCTAGCTGCAGGCGAGGCGAGATGATTGTCTCCAGTTTATCTTCCACTCTGTGTTCACACCAGTGACTAAAGTTGAAGAAGATGATGATGTTAGAATTATCTGTCCTTTCAATGCACTAAACAGAAGCGGCAAATAATTGAAATCATTTACGGATCGGTAATTTACAGATTAATAATTTCTAATTTCAAAATAATGATTTTCAAATCTTGATTGAATTTTTTTCTTAACATTAATATTATTTTCATACTTTTTTGCCATGTGGAAACAAAAGAAAAACATGAAATATATATTATACTGCATTATACTGTATGTATAAATAAAAAAAAAACACAAAACAAACAACAAAAACACAAGGAATGAAATTGTAGTAGATTTTTAGATGTGCGGCGGAACTTTGACACAGAACCAGATAGACTGAAATGTGGTTCAGATTGACAAATGAATTGAACACCACAGCACATGGCTGGTATCATTTTAACAGATATATCATGGTGAACAGTCAGGGTGTGATTACTGAACATAATGTGATTTTTTTTTAGGAGTTTGATTTAGTTCAATGTATTAATTGTTATTTAGCTAATGGACTATAGAGATACATAAATTTAGAGAAAGAAAAGTAGGAGAAATCTGTGTGCAAGAAATACGAAGACTGGGTTCAGCAATTTTTTTTTGCGTAGAAACAATAAAAATGTAGTTACAACTTGGCCCTCAAAGAGTGCTATTGTGCTAAGCGTGTGAAGATTTAAGTTGAAGTCAATTTAAAACTGTAAATAAATACCCAAAGTATTTTAATATTCCAACAGACTTGAATACGCATTTTAACGTCGACAGAATACAGTTTCACCATTTTAAGTAAGGTTCGTTTATTTAATATATTTATCATTCATTTTTAGCCATACCAGTTGAAATGAGTTCATTATTTCAGTTATTTCAGATTTATTGAGCTTTCTTTACAATAAACAAACAGCATGTTTGAAATATCTCAGCTCAAATGCTTAAAATTTAATTTTAGACAATTTTATAGGGTAAATCTAGACAAAAAAGTCAAGATAAATAAGCAATCCTCACCAGCCTACTAAAAAGTATAGCATTTTGGGGGATAGAAAATACAAACGAATATGTTAGAAATGCCTACCCAATTCCCAGAACCAGACGCAGACTCAACAAAGACAAAAGCACAGCCTTCATAATGTTTTTTGCGTCTGTTGTTTCTTGATAATGTGACCAGCTGTAAAACAAAATTACAACTGAATGTATATTACATTCCTATATTCTTGTCAATATGAATACTGTATGAGTCTATTAGTTATGAATTAAAAATAATATCTACTCAGTACAGCTACATCCAGATTCACTTATGATTTTAATTTCTAATCTAAATGAAAAAATTCTACTGGGAATTCAGGATGTTGCTTATTTCACTCCACCATAATATCATTCATTAATTGTTTACAGCATGTTGGTGGACCTCTCACATTAAAAGATACTCTGTTATGCAGGATCAAATTTCCAAAAATAGGTAATCAAGCCTAAAGTAAATTACCTGTGTTGTCAGATTCAGTATCTTTTCAGTTCCAGCAGAGCTCCTATATCTTCGGAAAAGTTTCCCAAAAATTTGTCTCATTAAATCTCTATGAGTGTTGCATTTTTATTTTTTTCTTGATTATTTCTTATTTTCATTTATTTCCAAATCTTTGAAGACGTCTTTGCATGTCTAGTCCGTTTTAGGTTTTTCGCACAGATGACACCCAATTCTGTAGTAAGGATTATGAAGCCACTTTCACAATGACTGGTGTTTTGTTTTTTAATGAGGGGGATTTAGGGACTTCTGGCAGCATCTGAAAGCTATGCAATTGGTGCACAAACCGCTTGGCCACAGCTGCGATGTCAGCCATTAGCCGTTCATTTGTTATTGACAATGCTCAATGCCCACCCACTGTCCTGTGTGCCCATCCAGAGGGAATGGGGGAGCACAGGGGTTAAATTCAGTTGCTTTTGCAAGAGGACTGTTTGTGCAAGTGTAATCCTATAAAGAAATTCTTCAGAGGAAGGATTTCAGGGGCGTTTATTTAATAAAGTGTGTCAATAGGGAAGGGCCAGGGGCCATGTGGCTGATCCACTATCATTAGCCAAAACCTTTCGCTTTGGGAGAAGACACAAACACAGCTGCCTCAACCCTTAGCCCTTCCTGTAGTCTACAGAGTTTTCTTTATTCAGTGTCACACACAGCCAAGGATGATACATGCAAAGTCAACGTAGCAATATAGTTCTCGCAGTAAACTAACCTTTTTAAGCCTGACCTGTAAACTAGCTGTGCCATGCTCTAACACTGGTGTCAGGGTCTGGGAAAAGCCTACATATAGTAAAATTCTGGCATTTTCTTCTATAAAGATTCTAATATATCTCACTCTCATTCATTTTCTACCGCTTATCTGAACTCCCTCGGGTCACGGGGAGCCTGTGCCTATCTCAGGCGTCATTGGGCATCAAGGCAGGATACACCCTGGATGGAGTGCCAACCCATCGCAGGGCACACACACACGCTCTCATTCACTCACGCAATCACACACTACGGACAATTTTCCAGAGATGCCAATCAACCTACCATGCATGTCTTTGGACCCCAGGGAGGAAACCAGAATGCCCGGAGGAAACCCCCGAGGCACGGGGAGAACATGCAAACTCCACACACACAAGCCGGAGGTGGGAGTCGAACCCTCAACCCTGGAGGTGTGAGGCGAACGTGCTAACCACTAAGCCACCGTGCCCCCCAGTTATTTATTCAATTGTTAATTTGTTGAGTAGTTGAATTGGCAGGTCAGGTCAAATCAACAAAAACATTAACATAAAACCATCTGGATTATTGTTACATAATCCACAGAGGCCTCTAGTAGTAGCAAAGTGTTCTGCAGTAATTGTCAGATACACAGTGTTCCCCATGTCGAATTTCACTCTGATGCCCAATCCACTTTCAACAAACACAAAATCTCCCAGCCAGTGGATGCTTACTCCTATTGAAAAAGATTACACAACACATACTTTATTATATTAACTTACATTCATTCATTCATTCATCTTCTACCGCTTATCCGAACTACCTCGGGTCACGGGGAGCCTGTGCCTATCTCAGGCGTCATTGGGCATCAAGGCAGGATACACCCTGGACGGAGTGCCAACCCATCGCAGGGCACACACACACTCTCATTCACTCACGCAATCACACACTAGGGACAATTTTCCAGAGATGCCAATCAACCTACCATGCATGTCTTTAGACCGGGGGAGGAAACCGGAGTACCCGGAGGAAACCCCCGAGGCACGGGGAGAACATGCAAACTCCACACACACAAGGCGGAGGCGGAAATCGAATCCCCAACCCTAGAGGTGTGAGGCGAACGTGCTAACCACTAAGCCACCGTGCCCCCCGATTCTAATATATAATTTTGAAAATTAAAAAGATTTATTTACTGAAATAAAATGTTTCCCTGTTGCATATTTCTCATCGTAAATAAGGCTCTCGCATTTTTTAATCTGACTACCTTTATATTTTGAAATTTTATTCCAGCTCCATCATTCAACTAATTTATAGCATTTGGCAGATGCTCCCACATCATGTTAGGACTTACAATTTGTCTCATTTCATCTCATAAACAACTAAGGGTTAGGGATCCAGCAGTGGCAGTGTGGTGGACCTGGGATTCGAACTCACAACCTTCTGAGCTGTTGACCAATGCCTTAACCACCAAGCTGCTTCACTGAATGAGGTTAAAACACTGAGCGTCTAAAACATATACTGTCTTATTTTGTATTTAATTCGACAAGTAATAATAAAAAAACAAATAGTTTATTAGAGTAATAACAATAATAAATACAACTTTAAAAATGTTGTCTGCCTTCATACCCACTTCATACCCACAAGAATAGCCATAGTCATAGTTCATAGACAATATGAATCGCCATTTTTCCAGCCATATAAGTGAAACTGCATACTTTGGGAGGATACAAATCTAAAGCAGTCTTTGTAGAAAGACAATAAATCTCAAATTCTTTCAGTTGTACATCTTCAGTAACTGCTGTATCCATCCCAGAGTAGCAGTGGATCCGGAATCTGTCGCAGGAACACTGTGCATTAGGAAGGGACACAACCTGAATATAAGACACCAGTCCACTGCACCATGCACACATGCAATACATTCAAATGGTCTAGTAATCATTCAGTTTTGGCTGATACATTTTTATTTTCATAAAGCAAAAATTTCAAAGTAAATTATAAGCAATTATTTCTGGCAGAGTTTTAGCAAAATTTTGGTCACAGACATGTGGATGTTGGATGTTTTCCAGGCCACAATATACTTGTATGCCAAATGCACAATGTTCCACTTATGAAGAGGAGAAAGAAGAAAAGAGCAAGGAACATGTACACGAGGAAGAAGAAGGAAATACAGCTCATGTTGGATTTGTTGTGAAATGAAAACAAAAAACTCTCCTAGATTTTGTGAGGAAGCAACCTTGAGAGGAACCAGACTCAAAAGTGAACCCATTCTCATTTTGGTGACACCAGAGCGTGTGATTATAAATAAATGTTTCTAAATGTCCTAAATGTTTCTACTTTTTTCCCCCCCATGAAAAGGGTCACCATACTGTAATAACTGTAATCATTTACATTTGTTCATTGTTCTATCAGTTTTATGACATGAAATTGACCAATCATTTATCACACTTGGGACCTGAATGGCAGATAAAAGGAATAATGCCAGAACAGAAGAGTTCATTTCATATCCAGCTTTATCATCCAATAGGACTGTAGGGGAAAGACTACATCTGTTTGGGCTGGGCTGAGTAAATACATTTCAGCAACAGAAGTGACACATTAAGAGAACAAATCCAACCAGGGTTGGAAATAATAGCAGAAGGTAAGAGCATTCAATGTATTTTTCTTTTAAAAACGCATTGTTGATTTTGATTTGTTTTTCGGTTTGAGAAAATACTAAATGTGGGTTACATAACAGGTTTCTGGTAATAAAATATGACATTATCTTCTATTTGTGGGTCTTTTATACATGGTACAGTAGCTTGGTGTACTAGAGGTTGCAACAGAAAAAAAGGATTGAAGCACATTATTGCTTCTTAGTAGATGCTCTGACTTGTTTTTATCACTGTATAGAACATAATGTGACATGGGAAAGGTTTACATTTCTTCTACCAGTTCTTCTACCAAAAAAAAGAGAAAAATACATTTTTTAAGCTCTTACATTTAGCAGTCATGGTCATTGTTCAAACGATATGTGTATACCTGCACTGGACATCACAGTGACAGCATTTATGCACAGGTGTTATAAAACAATTCATTAATAAACGATTCAATTATTTTTTAATGATGTCAGTCTTTTTAATTTTTATGGTTACTATCAGGTTTGGACATGTGGTTGCCTTTGCTACTGCTAGCTTCAGTAGCCACTCAGCCTACTGCATCTAGAGTGCGAGAATGGGCTCATCATGGGGCCTCCATGTTTGCCGATCTCTCCCCTCAAGAAATGACTGCAGTGAGATCCTATCTTCACTCTTGCAGTGAGCTGGGACTTACTTCAGCACTAAACAAATCACTCAAAAAGAACAGCATCCTCCTTATAGAGCTGCATGTTCCTAGAAAGCATGAAGCCCTCCGAGCACTCGACAAGGGACAGGCAAAACCACAACGTCAGGCTCGTGTGGTGGTACAATTTGCCAACCAGGCCCATCCTAATATAACCGAATACATTGTTGGTCCTTTGCCTTTTCCCAATTCATATCAACTCAAGACTTTCAAAAATGAAAAACCAATCATCTTTGAGTCCCGGCCAATTACAATGGTAGAATATGGGCATGTAGAAGCCATCTTGGGCAAAGTCGCAAAGAAAGTAGACAAAATTCTGTATGAGAGCACGGGTTTCACTTTAGGAAATTGCACCAATCGATGCTTAACCTTCTCAGACATAGCACCTCGTGGACTGGAACCAGGAGAGAGACGATCATGGCTCATGCTGCAAAAATTTGTAGAGGGGTACTTCATTCATCCTGTGGGTTTTGAGATTCTTATCAACCACAAAGACCTGGATTCAGAGAAATGGACTGTAGAAAAAGTGTGGTACAACGAACAATACTTTGACAGTCTAGATGAGCTGGTGGAGAAATATGAGAAGGGAATGATCCCCAAAATGAAGCTGCCTGAGCATGATGAAAATGATTTATTTTCCACCTACATTCCTCGCGGTCATAGCAACACACGCACCAATATTCATGGACCAAAACTTGTGGAGCCTCAAGGCACCAGATATCAGGTAGATAAAAACTTTGTGGAATATGCTGGATGGTCGTTTGCTTACCGTGTCCGTTCATCTGCTGGCCTGCAGATCTTTGACCTGCGTTTCAATGGTCAGAGAATTGCATATGAGATCAGCCTACAAGAAGCTATTGCCTTCTACTCTGGAGACACACCAGCTGCAATGCAAACAAAATACATCGATGCTGGCTGGGCCATGGGAACCTCTGATTTTGAGCTTGCACCTGGTATCGACTGTCCTGAAATTGCCACTTTTGTGGACATGTACCATTTCTATGATACAGACAAACCTGTAAGATATAAGAATGCACTATGTATTTTTGAGATGACAACAGGCATGCCTCTTAGGAGACACTTCAATAGTAACTTCAAAGGAGGCTACAATTTCTTTGGGGGTCTTGAAAACAATGTTCTTGTGTTAAGAACAACATCCACTGTTTACAACTATGACTACATCTGGGACTTCCTGTTCTACCAGAATGGAGTAATGGAGTCTCGAGTCAGTGCCACAGGCTACATTCATGCTACATACTTTACAGAAAACGGACTAAACTATGGAACCAGGGTATATAACTATGTTCTTGGAAATCTTCACACACATCTTGTTCATTACAAAGTGGATCTGGACATTGCAGGTGAGCTGAATTAGATTCAAAATTCAATCTGAGATTTTTTTTTTTAATTGTTGCTTGTACATCAATACCTTTATACAGAAAAGAAATACTGTACTGCTTTGAATAGAGTGTAGTTTTTAGAGCCATTTGTCCTGACTTTCTCAGTGACTTCTTTTATTTGTCTTATTGAAACAATGAAGATTGGCCTAAAATCCTATGATGCTGCACAGAAACAATGGTTTATGTTTTTTCTCTCCTGCTTAGGCCGAGACAACAGCTTTGAGTCCATCGAACTAAAATATGTCAACTTCACCAACCCCTGGAGTTCCCGACACACCATCAAACAATCCATCATCTCTAGAACGCAACATGAAACAGAGCGTAGTGCTGCCTTTCGTTTTGGAAAAATGTTCCCTCGCTATTTACATTTCTACAACCCCAACCAGAAGAACAAGTGGGGACACCAGAAGGGTTACCGTATTCAGTTTAACTCACATGCCCACAGTGTGCTGCCCCGGGGCTGGAGAGAGGAGAATGGTATTCCATGGTCAAGGTATCATTGTTACAAAAATACCGTACTTGTATGTAAGATAAACAAATTTCCTAGAATTTCTAGAAACTGCAATGTTTTTCAATGAAAATTCTACTAAAATGTTAGGATGCAGTTATGGATAAATTGTTAGATTTTCCAAAGCTGCAAATAATTAGTCGACAAAAGAGGATGATTGGCGAGAGGAAGTAATAGTTGATTCTTCTGATATTATAGATATCCTTTGGCTGTAACAAGACATAAGGACAGTGAGCTCACCAGCAGTACTATCTATACCCAAAATAATCCATGGGAACCTGTCGTTTCATTTGAGGACTACATCCGCAACAATGAAAACATTGTGAATCAGGTATTGTATCATTCTAGCTGTAATAAGCATGAAATTTTTATGCTCTGAAAAAGCAAACAATGAAGAATTTGTAACTTCTGTATCTCCCCTTTGCAGGATTTGGTTGCCTGGGTTACTGTGGGTTTCTTACACATTCCTCATTCTGAAGACATTCCCAATACAGCAACTCCAGGAAATTCTGTTGGCTTCTTCCTTCGACCGTTCAATTTCTTCAATGAGGACCCATCACTATCATCCTTTAACACGATTATTGTGCGCCCAGATAAAGAGGGTAAACCAAAAGTTCAGAGATGGACTCCGGAGATTGTAGGTCACTGTGTCTCCGACAAGCCTTTCTTCTACAATGGCACATATGCTGGAGTCTAGAATGGTGTATAAATGATTATAAAAGTGTTGTTCATAAAGTCTAAGCTAAAATGCATGAAGAGTTGTACACCATTTCCTGACATGCATGAAAAAAATGAATCATCCTTAACTATATAGACTCTCAATTATATTTGTAAATATAAATGGATGCAGGGTTGACATAAACTTAATCCCATTAACTATATATACAAATGTGTAGCTACTGCAAACACTTTTAAAGTTTATCTTTAAAAATATATCAAATGTTTTTTGTGTCAATTTCTGTCTGTTTATTATCATACAAATAAAACGCCTGGGACACCAGCATTTAAATCAGTCTTTACTGGCCATTTTATTCATTTAGGATTCACTTGGATTTACCAAGGCAGCGATTATTAGGCATCTTATACTGATAAAGGGTCTCCATGGTCTGGGTTTATTTACCAAGAACATCCAGGAAGCAGGATCCTCCATCCGCCAGCTTATGTCTCAGCAGTCTTGAGTAGCTTGAATTAAGTCAAAGAAAGGGCTTCTTAGGCAAATAATCCTGATCCCTCTTAGTAAACACTCTCATACTACAGAATTTACCTGCATGGTTACCCAGGGGAAACTATATGTGGAAAGAAATAGTGTTTTTTTTTTCTTGTTTGAACTTTTGATAAGGATGATACAATACAAATTACATATTGGTAGTAAAGGAAAGTACCTACAAAAGTATGGAGAGCTTACATTCCTAAACATTTCTATAGCAACAAGGACCCATAAATCACCATACTTCAGACTGCACAAAACAACGTTTGACGTATACAGTAGAGTAGCTCTCTCTTTCTATCTCTCTATTTGAATAAGCTCAACCAACATTGCACAACCGTTTGTTATCTTCGCTTTGTGAAATTTCCTGTTTTTCTGCTTAACGGTTCCAAGCAAGTTTTGTACTATATGTGATTCTTAGTTATTGAACTTGTCTTTAGCAGGATTACTGAATTAAGACTATGCTACAGACTTACATAAGAGTATATTGTTTAGGATATTTCAACAAAACCTCTCTATATTAAAGAACCATTAACCATTTTCTGTGATATGTATAATCATTTCAAACTTGACATTGTCTTGCTGTATTGGCAGATAATTTTACTTACTGTAGTAAAAGCATTTATTTGTAAAAGAAGCAAAAATATAAATAGAATAGAATATAAATATTTTAATTTAAAAATTAGTAGACATTTTTAGAAATAGGCTTTATGGTCTTACATTTGTTATGTTATAATCTCACAATAAAAAAAAATATTACTTAAGGTATCTTCTACTGCTGAGACATTATTTTTTGCAGTGAATTACTTTTTCCAGGTTAATTAATTCCTGGGTTAAATTTGTATTTATATATATATATATATATATATATATATATATATATATATATATATATATATATATATAGGTTTATCCAGGATTTCAGTTGGTAAAAAGTCCCAGCTTATCATCAGTGTTGGCTTTAGAATGACTCACTACATTCCTAGTTTATTGTTAATCACCACTTTCCACAATCCTTTCACTGTTATCCCCATCAGCACAATGGATGTTCAATGAGTTCTATGAGAAATTTGCTACTGCTCAGCTTTCAATATTCCCTTTATTGGCAAAGAAAGTCTAACATTATCATTAATGTAAGTATGATGTAAGCCCCTAAAAAGAGAAACAGCTGTTAAATATAATAACCCTATAAACATGACAGTCAATGATTTTCATAGTGACTACACAATAGTACATAACGTTATTAAATGCTTCAACCCACTACTATGATGTCCATTAGGATATGCAGCTGCAAAATCTGTTAAACTATTTATACAGTTTAACACTACAATAAATCCCTATACACTGTTTTGCTTGTAGTTTTGTAACACCTGACAGTTCTATATAAAACTATTTTATAATACCTAGTAGGTTTTACACAGCTTCCTTCAAGCTTATAAAAATTTGATTTCATCTAATGGCTGAACTTCATGGCTGTATTGATTTCTTAGAATAACAAATCCACCCAATTTAGAGGTCCACAAAAAACCACTACCACAAAGCACAAACATATGTGCTAGCTAGAATAACACTACAAAAGATTTCAACATTCAGTTTACATTCTCAAACACAAACAAAAATCAGCTCACATCACGTACATCTTATCTAAACAGCTTCAGTTTTCTTTCTCATTCCAATTTTTCTTTAAATAACTTTTTCTAAGTTTCAAAGTTCTTCATGGCAATTCCCTTCAATAGCTCAGAATCTTTCCAATGAAAATGCTATGAAAACTGAATTAATATTGAATTCTTACCACTGGACTACATTATATGGCCAGAAATATGTGGACACCTGACCATCGCTCTCTTATGTACTTGTTGAAGATTCCAATTCCAGATTTAGTCCTCCTTCGCTGTCATAATAAGCTCCCATCTACTGGGAAGGTTTTTTCTAGATTTTGGCACATGGCTGTGGGAGTTTGTGTTCATTCAGCCACCAAATCATTAGTGAGGTCAGACACTGATGTCAAGTTAAGAGGTCTGGAGTACAGTCTGTATTCCACACCAATCTTTCAACCCATGTCTTTATGAGCTTTGTACATGGGGCATTGTCATGCTGGAACAAGACTGCTAACAAGTTTGTAATGCTACAGCATACAAAGACCTTCTGTTCAATTTGTGTGCTTTCAGCTTTGTAAAATTAACCTTTACCTTTATCTACCTTTATTTTGTACAAATTATAGACATCAAGCACAGTGAAATTCTTTCTTTGTATATCCCACCTTTGGAGATCAACTTTTTCGGTCAGTGCACAGGGTCAGCTCTGATTCAGGGAAGCAGTGAGTGTTGAGGGCCATGCTCAAGTTGCCCAGCACTGGCTTTACAATGCTTAGGCTTGAATCCTTATCTTCCACTCAACAACCCAGATCCTTAACCCTTAATCCTTAAGTGGAATTAACCACTTGAGCTATCATTGCACTGTACTGTTGTCTCAACAGTGTGAAGAAGAACCACATACAGTACAGTATAGTTGGGATGGTCTACTATCCACAAATCTTTGGCCATATAATGTGTATTATTTTAAATTCCAATTTATATTCCATGATTTAGATTTCAGATATTCGGGAACTGCAGAAACAAACCAGACAAATACAGTTTGCAAAATTCTCTTTGAACTTTGCAATATCTCCATCCTCATTATCTAACAGTCAGGTATAGATATAAATAATATTTTTATATTATCATTTTAATATACTATTTATATTTGTTATAATGGAAAAATGCTATATTTTATCATAATAAAGACTGTTTTCATATTGTTTGGTTGTCATTTTATTTAAATGCCTGGTTGTTTGCTATTCATTTTATGAATGTGTATCAATATGTATTTAATAATAGTTTTTTTATGAATTAAAACATCTGCATTCAGTTCCAAGCATGTCCATGTCTCAACTGGGAAAATGTCACTGCCATCATCAACATAATGACAGCTCAAAATCTGTCCTTGGTTCTTTCTATAGATCCTTCACATTCTCATGTCATCACGTTCTCACCTCAGCAGTCATTGTGTGATTTGCCTCGGCCCCCTCCTGAGCAAATGCCTGTATTGCCAACATGTTGACTTGCCAGGAGCAGTTCACATTTGAGAAACTGCAAATCTGTGTTATAAAGAGAGCTGAAAATACACACTGATTCACATGTTCTGCAAACTCCCCTTTGGAAAGAGAGAATACTCTGCTATTTTTAAAAGTCAGAATTTTTCCCTCTACAAGAGGATGACTGAGCAACAGGACTAACTAAAAATGACTCTAATGGTAAATGGTATCTAATATTAATTCTAAATGGTATCTAATATTAATTCTAACTTATTTAATTCGCCAATAATTTGGCAGCAATATATTGCATAAAATTATATGGATACTAGTCAAAAGCTTCAGGCAATGTTCACAGTAAACTTCAGAATGGGAAAAAAACATGATCTCTGTGACTTAAAATGTGGTTTGTTTGTTACAAATGTCTCTAGAGACCATTAATAGTTAACTATCATCATAATATAATATCCTGCCTCCTCAAGACTCTAGATCCTCAGGGGTTTTCTCCTTGCACTCCTTGGCTTAGGCTTGCTCATTACAAGTAAATATACAGTAATCAGAATTTTTTATTCTAAATGTTTATATTTCTTTAAAAGACAATGTCCATTATTAAAATCACTATAGAAATAAAACTGAATGTCATTGAGATCTCGATCCCTTTAAGAAGTTTCATAGTTCAAGTTCATTTTCATTAGAGGTTCAACTGAAACCCCTTGTATTAGTGGCAAGATACATTTCAGACACATTATTGAACAACCCTGCAGCCTAGTGTTCACACTACAGCATTACACAACATTAAAGGCTTTTGATATAGCCTCAAGGTGTCAGACCATATAATTTATACATTATAAATGAATTTAGTAAATGTGTGGAATTATGATTAGTGTAGAATAGTCAGCAATGTCAGAATATATATTTAAACCATACAGCTGTTTAAAAATAATGTAAATATATCATGATTTATAATACTCACCAGTATCTGATGGACTTCATATGCTCAGGTTTATTTTTTTATGAGATGTTTTTTTTTAATATGGTTCAATCAGTGGTATATCTGCTAATGCTTATTAAGGAGTCATGTAATCGTACTAGATTCTGATTCTGACCTTGAATAACATCAGCATTAATCCCCAGTAAGTACTCAGGTTATTATTCTAAGTGCATAAAAAAAATTGTGAAACTCAGCACCTTTAATACTCAGACAATGACTAATAATAGTGGTAGCACGATAGACACTGTTATACACTTGCCACATGACACTGAACAAATCTACCTAGAAAATAAACAAATTATCACTTTTGGCTACTAATGATAGTACTTTCTCCTCAATCATGTGTAACTGAAGACCTTGCAAGAAATATGAACCTGTTTGTTTTTCTGTTAAGCAAAAATACTTTACCTTAAGTTCACTTAGACTCAGAACGGTAGCACAATAATAATAATAACAGAAAATCTCCCCAAAGCATTAAAAAAAAAGAATTAATAAATAATAAGTACTCCTGAAATTACCTCCCAGAAATCTTCACACCCCTGAAAAAATTTGAAAATGTTATTATATTATATTTCTGATTTGAACGATCACCGGTCATCCAATCACACACCCGACCATATAGATTTGAATGCTAATTTTCACCAAATGCAATCCAAAAAGTCATTTTTTCCTTAAGGTGGCTGTTAGCTGATATTCTCAGTATGAAACAGGATTCTCTTATCTCTTATCTCTCCTACAGACCAGTGAAATAAGCCCAGTTAATTTTCTCTACACTTGACCTGTATAATAACTGTGAAAGGCAGTGCAGTCGCAGGTTACAGCATTTTTTAAGCTTTCTGCTTATCCATGTGTCCATTTGGTATTCTTTTAAGCATAATGTGCCAAGAACAATTAGTTGTATGGATTTATTATTGTAATCAGTAGATGAACTGATTAGAATTTATCCAATTAGGTCAAGGTCAAAGCAATGTCAAATGGTGCCTTCAATAGCCACCTTTCTGTTTGAAGTATAATTGAAACCTAGATGACCAGCGCATCTCGGGTGATTCTTGGGCGATTCAGTTGCTGTTAACATCAAGTTCTATGTTTTGCTAATTAAACTGGATGGTGAATTGTAGAGTGTAAATGTGGGCTTATCAAGGCTACAGTTCCCACTCAAATTGGCCTACAACATAGGATATAATAATAAGGCAAAATGCAAATATTATAGCTCAGTGTAGAAGTGAAATCTGCAACCTAGACAATATTTTGGTTAGTCCTATACTAGTTCTGCTATTAGCCATGTAAAATAAGCCAGTGTTTTTTTCTAATCGCAGGACCCCAGCTTGAGTAGCTGGTTCTTTTAGTCATGTGAAACATTTCATTGTGCTTTGTCATTCGCTCAAAATAACCTAGAACAGCTGAGACAAAGCCCAGGAGGCATGCTACGTACTTAATGTCAGCCATGAGCCCCATTTGGAAAAAAAACAATCACACACAGATAGATGAATTCTGTCTGGTCAACACCTCTGAACCTAACATACGTTCAAGAGACTAAGTGCCAAATACATAATACAAGTGCCAATACCTACAGCTACTGAATTATCAAGGCTGTTCCCTGTTCTGGCATCTATATGGGTAGAATGAACGTGTTCTGACTCAATTGACGACTAAAAAGTATATAAGTTAGAACTTTGTGATTATACAGTAAAAGGGAAAATAAAAAAGTGTTGTCTTTTGTTTTTTTTTCATACTATGCTAACCTCAGTAGAATTTAAGACTGATAATACTCTTGACGTGACCCAACATAGTCGACCAGTATAAGGATGTATTTACCGAGACTCCAGTATCAGCCTTAACTTTCCCTTTAGTGAATCAATATAGATGCATATTCTGCTTTTCACACTTTTGTATTAAAAAATGGGGTAATGACAGTAAATGTCATTAATTTTAGTAAATTTCATTATTTACTTTAATATATATATATGTATATATATATATATATATATATATATATATATATATATATATATATATATATATATATATATATATATATATGTATATATATTGTTTACAGAAGTTACTTAAGCTTCAAAAAGGAATTTTAGTCATTTTGCTTTGATCACTTACGTTTTAAATGGCACAATTGTAAATGCTTAAGAAAGGGACATGCACAGTAACTGTGTTATTGTTTCCCTTACTGAAATGGTTTATTGTTAAACTAAATTTCTTTTTTATACCTCAATATATTTGATAGTAATCTTTAAATTTAGGTATCAATATGTCACAAATGTTTCACCTTAAATCGAATAAGACCAAGCTTACCATCAGAATTATTTAATCTCTTCAAGTTTATCTATTTTAAATGTTAATTTCAGGCAAATATCATTTATTAAAACTAGCACTGTCAGGGAACGGGTCCCTCCATGGGAACAAAAATCCAGAATCCAGAAAATGCAGGAATACAAACCAGACTTATTAATAAAACAACAAAATCAACAGAAACAGGCAAAAACTAGGGAAAAACCAAGCAAAACAAAATAAAATACAAAACAAAATAAAAAAAGGAAAACCAAAAACATAAAACGGAAGACACCAGGTAACAGCGGTCTCAGCAAAAGCAGACACAAAACAAACTAAATAGGGCGAGTCAATTTCAAGATATAAGGAACAGGTGTGTAGACGCTGGAATGGGATAAGGATCGAGCAGAGGAAACACACGTGAGAACACAAATCATAAACAAAAGCACATGGCACAGGATATAAATAAAGCCCTGCTGGAAACTGTACCATCCATGACAAGTACAAAATATTCATTATTTAATATGTAGTAGATCTTAGTGTTTAGCATATATTTAATGCCCATGTTACATCATTTAAAGGTATAGCAATACTGAATACTTAGTATCCTGTGTACTTCTCTATAAATATACTCACAAAGATTAGTGTATAAAAATAACACTAGTGTACTATTCTCCAATGACATATATGTTGATAGATTAGTGTACATCTCTAAAACATATTTTATAGTATATTATCTAGTCATCTATTTTCTTTATGACTTATCTTTACACAAGGTCACAGGGGATCTGGAGTTCATTCCAGGGGAATAAGGGCCCAAGGCTGAGGAAAGCCTGGATGGTGTGCCAATCCACCACAGGGCACAACTATACTCAAACTCACACAACCATTCACATGCTATGGGCAATTATTTAGTAATGCCAATCAACCTACAACATATATCTTTGGACTAGAGCAGGAAACTGGAGGAACCAGAGGAAAAACCCAAAGCACAGGGGCCATTATTTTTTTCAGTGGCAAGAAAAAGTATGAGTTGGTTATCTACATTGATTGGGCAGAAAATGTCATATCATCTTCATCAAAGTATAGACAAACATAACATGCTCAAGCCATTAACACACAAACAATTTTAATCTTTCATGTCTTTAAAGAACACCTCTCATTAAACATTCACAGTGCTGTGGTAAAAGTTAATAAACACTTAGATTTAATAGCTAGTCAATCCTCCTTTGGCAACAATATCCTCAACGAAACCTTTCTTGAGGCTGTGAGTTAGACCTGTACAACATCCAGTAGTCATTTTAGACCAGTCTTCCTTATAGCATTTCTTCAGCTCAGCCATAATCGCAGGGTGTCTGGTATGAACAGCTCCCTTGATGTCATTTCACAGCATCTCTATAGGGTTATGGTCTGGATTCTGACTGGGAGACCCCAAAAGTAGTTTTTTTTTTCTTTCCTTTTTTTGTTTTTAAACCATTCTGTAGTGGATTGTGGTGTTTAGGATTGTTGTCCTGCTACATTGTCCATCTTCTACTGAGTTCCAGCTGCCATACTGTATACAATAGATACTGTACCCTAATATTATCTGGGATATCTTGATAAACCTGGGAAGTAATTTAGAATTAACATAGCAGTTCTTGTAGTCATTTGCCTAAGGTTTCACATACTTTTTAAAAAAGTTTATGTTTGTTGTTGAAGTTCAATCCAGATTTAAGACAGATTTATACATAAGAACAGGAAATTCCAAATAGTTCACATACTTTTTCTTGCCATTGTACATTAAGTATATTGCATGACATGATTGTATATCAAAAATAACCTATACATCTCTCCAAATATATATTTGTACACCTGTAGTACATCTTGAACAAACATGACACATTAACTAAGCAGATTAACAGTGTGAGACCTTGTTAAGAGGAGATGGCTGTAAGATCACTGTGAAGTATTTGTCTGAGGTAAAAAGCTTGGAGACAGGAGACATGCAGACGTCTGCCTTTTATTCCCATTTGATCTCATAGAGCTAATAAGGATATCTCTTTTTAGATATTTTTTCCTGTGAGAATTTAAACCAGACTGTGTAATAAGTTAATAAAATTACATTAGGATAGATCAGGTTTCAATAAGCTTTTAGAAGATTTTTTATGTTATTATTTTCATCCAGGTCATACATGCAGTAGCCAGTAGACAGCGAGTCCCATTTTCGCCTGTTGTCCCTTTTGTCAGGTTGCTGTTTTTGTCCCATTTATTTCCCCTTTTATCTTAACAATCTTTTTCTTCTGTGTGGTGAACATGCTGTTCACTGAAATCACCATTCAAAGAACTGAAGTATTAAGGAACAAAAGGCTTGCACACCATGTTGAAATAGTTCCACTGGAGAGGAAATGATTTGCACCCTCAGATCTAGCCAGTTTCAAAACACAGTGTCAAAGTAAAGTACACGAAGATTCTAGAAGCCTTTTCAAGGGATGAGTGAGTGTGGCTTTGCTGATAGTCAGCCAGTACGCATTCTAATAACACATGACAAATTAAATGGAAAGACATATCAACAAATCATACAGAATTTTTCATACTTTAATATAATCATAAAAAAAGAATGAATTTAAAAAGTTACTGGAAAGCCAGTGCTGCATATCAGATGATTTAAAGGTTTTAATCCTGAACTAAAACAGTAATTGATGCTACATAACAAATCTATAATAGAGCATCACTAATAAAAAAAAAACTCTATAAATCCTACTATTTACTTTTTTATACATATTAAATCTCTCTCTCATTTTAACCTCTAAAACAGCCATGCAGAAGAAAGCCATTTTATCTCCTGCTGTGTAGTAAAATATATCAAATATACATAAAGCTGTGTCTGTCATGCTTTATGCATGACTGATATTCATGCTTACCTGCACCTAGGTTTAGATGATTATGGCTGATGACTATATCTAAAAAAGCCCTAGAGCTCTGGTGTTTTTTTTTTGTACTACACTCTATTATGGGTTTAGTTGATAACATTTTTTTATACCTGACCTATTTACACTAGCATGAGGATGATCTGTTTATAATGGAGACCACAAATCAGTTCTTTAAGCTTTGGATAAGGATGTCTGCCAAATGCTGTAAATGAAATGTAATCTTCTAAATAGGTTTGTTGCTGGATATGTTGTGTTGAAATGATAAAATTTCCTGTTTTCAGTTTGGTGACAGTGTTGTAATTTCAACATTGTCCTCTTTGAAACAATCTGTTGGCAACATATCTATTTTTCACCTTTGCAGCTATTTTTATACTCGTAACAAATGTTTTCTGAGTGACTATATTGATCACACTATTTCGGGTTGAGGCCATAGTGGCCAGGGATGCACTATTATTAGCAAAGGCAGCTTACAAAAGAATAGATTTATGGGCACTTAAGCCAGACAGTGCAGTCATTGAAAGCCGTGAAAACACTGATACTGGTCCAAAAACAACATTTTCCCCTCAGTGAAATTTTTAATTGGCCTATCGGCTATCTATTACCTTTAAGTATTCAGGAAAGTAAAATAATGAATTTACACAGTGCAGGAATATGAAAGATTTGAGCTGTCTTGTGATCTGGTGTCATAATAAATTTATAATTAATTTAAATGAATATTGAAAGAGGTGAGGTAAAATACAATCCAAGCATATAGCCAAGTAGCTTGATTACTGAATTGGCTTCATTATAGAATTGATTTTACATTGTAAAAACGGATAATGACAGAAAAGAACATATATCCTTGATACAATAAATCACTGGACAATATTGAGGGGAAAACTTTGATAAAGACGTTGTACTACTGACCAGAAAGTAAAAAATCACAAGAACTGCCAAGCTGCCACTGCTGGGCCCTTCATCATGCCTTGTACTGAGTCCATGCTGGGCCCTTGATCATGCCTCAAGTACTGAGTTATATAAATAAGATAAATGTAAGTTGCTCTGGATAATGTTGTCTCTTCTCTCTGCACCACGCTCCCTTGAATCTACTAGCACTGCTCAACTGGTCCCACCATTTCTCATGTTTAAAGGTAGGTGTACAGCAAGACGCTTTTCTGTTCCGGCAACGATGTGGTGAAATAAACTTCCCCTAAATGTCCGAACCGCTGAGTCACTGGCCATCTTCAAACAACGGGTGAAGACCAACCTCTTCCTGAAACGCTTAAACTAGCACTTATTTTCCCTGTTTGATTTATATAGGTATGTTAGGTTCATGGTATCCTAAGTCTGAAACTTAGTGAACCAATGTTAATGTATTTATTGATAGAGACTTAAAAGCACTTCTGTACAACACTCTTGCTAAGGATGTCCGCCAAATGCCATAAAAGTAAATGTAAATGCCAGATACATTAAATGTACCATAAACTAATACAATGTATTACTTACGATGAGAATTATACTTATGCACAACATAATTGTGCTTTTGGAAACAATACAACTATACTACATTATCATATATATATATATATATATATATATATATATATATATATATATATATATATATATATACACACACACACACACACACACACACACATATATACATATATACATACTGTATACTATAATATCATAATAGTATTTCAAATGTATCGCAGAAGAATCTCAGTTGTAGGTGTAAACTATTCTGTAATTTTAATCACAGTTTCTGGTATCTGACAAATGTAAATATCCTGTTCAAGAGACTCGGAGCTCTCATCAAAAGACATGAGGAGTGCAGATGCAACCTCAAACACTCCTACATTTAAATCTCAAATTCACTACCATGAATTCAGAAAACCACAATACCACATCCATCCCTTTTTTCTGTATTTTAAATTTCCAGTGTATTTCTTTAAAATCTGTTCATCTTTAGCTTTCACATATAATATGTTGCTAAACCAACTACAAGATGGCAGTTAATTGCTAAGGGCTATAACGGCTTTGAGAAAGGCTGTTTAATGATTTATTTACCTTGCTAGTTGTCTCACGAAGAAGGAAAGAGGGATAGCATGTAGGGTACATTTTCCAATACAGCACACTAAATATTTATTACTTTTTTTTATTTGAGTTCCTCTAAACTGTCTGGTAAAAGGTGTCAGCTATTCAGATGGAAGACTATTTTAATAACTGACAGTAACAATGAAATAAAACTTGTTCATGCATTTAAACTAATCAGCTGTGCTTCAATATAATAGATAGATAGATAGATAGATAGATAGACTAATTTGATAGATAGATAGATAGATAGATAGATAGATAGATAGATAGATAGATAGACTAATTAGATAGATAGATAGATAGATAGATAGATAGATAGATAGATAGATAGATAGATGGATAGATAGACTAATTAGATAGATAGATAGATAGATAGATAGATAGATAGATAGATAGATAGACTATTGCATTAAATACATGGAATAAAAGTTTCCTCACTTTGTTTCTAACACAAACATCTCCAGAAGGCGCTTTGTTTGCTCGTGTTTGACTGACCAGCAGCTCGACCAATCAGCGCTCGGTCACGCCCACCGCGGCACGGATTGACAGGGTGCATGGAGGTTGCCGCTCGCCTACATTGTGTTATGAGCGCACTTGAACACCGCACACACCGCCAGCTATGAGCTCCAGACCGAGCGCCATCTGACCCGTGAAACTTGCTCAGCCGTGAGATTGAGGTGGACAAACATGACGGAAAGGTTCGTGGTTTTGCCCGTGTCTCAGTGCTGTGACATCGAGGAGCCGGAGCTGAATTATCTCCATAATAACCAGGAGCTCTTACCTGTGTTTGGAGGTGTGGGTGATTTAGATGAACCTGAGGTTGTTCCCATCCTCCAGTACAACAGAGAACCTAACAAATACGGTGAGTGACTTACTGCTCGATTTGCTTGAGTGAACTGGAGGATAAATCTGTGCGTAAGGAATTACCCCGGCTTTAAAATGATCACCACGCACTGCATGTCTCTCTGAGCTCAATGAATAAGAGATATGTGGTGTCAGGTAGGTGAACACCTCAATCCAGGGATATAATAAATAGGCTGACTTTCCCATCATTTCCTATTCATTCCTGTGCCCTTGAACAACTGCAGGTAGTATTTCTATTGATAGAAATATACCATGTTATCATATTACTCTGTTCTTTTCCCCCATCTGTTAGTGGTTGGAAAAGCTTCCATTCTATTGCACAGGTTGCTTTGAATAAAATAATGAATATGGCTTTTACAATATGACATCGGACTCCTATGATTTCATGGTCGAGAGCTCGGTTTCTCCAGCCAGTTAATGCCAACAGTTCTCAACATTCGCTGTAGTCTTACTTACTAGATTTCAAGCAATATTGGATAGATAGATACTGTAGATAGATAGATAGACTAATTAGATAGATAGATAGATAGATAGACTAATTAGATAGATAGACTAAGATAGATAGATAGATAGATAGATAGATAGACTAATTAGATAGACAGACAGACAGACGGATAGATAGATTTCATGGTTAGTCTTACTAGATTTCAAACAATATTGAATAGATAGATAGATAGATAGATAGATAGATAGACAGACTAATTAGAGATAGATAGATAGTCTAATTAGATAGATAGCTAGATAGACAGACAGACAGACAGACAGACAGATAGACAGACAGACAGACAGACAGATAGATAGATAGATAGATAGACTAATTAGATAGATATATAGATAGATAGACTAATTAGACAGACAGACAGACAGACAGATAGATAGATTTCATGGTTAAGAGCTCAGTTTCTCCAGCCAGTTAATGGCAACAGTTCTCACCATTCGCTGTAGTCTTACTAGATTTAAAGCAATATTAGATAGATAGATAGATAGATAGATAGACTAATTAGATAGATAGATAGATAGATAGATAGACTAATTAGATAGATAGATATATAGATAGATAGACTAATTAGACAGACAGACAGACAGAGACAGATAGATAGATTTCATGGTTAAGAGCTCAGTTTCTCCAGCCAGTTGATGCATATTCCCAACAGTTCTCAACATTCGCTGTATTCTTACTTACTAGATTTCAAACAATATTTACATACAGTTTACACAAGCTATACACCACAAAGACACTATACACATTATAAAGCAAGTTAAATGCCCTGCTTGATTATGCTGGATTACTTCTGTTGTTTAGCAAAGATAACAAACCATCGTGTTTAGTGTGAAACACGTCTCACGTCCCAGATCCGTGGAACCAAGCACCCAAAGGCCACCAGGAGAGCTGAAGCTAGGCAAGCTGATGCACGTTCTTTCTGCTTCGATCTATAATTTCTTAATACTTGTGTGTTCTTATTGTGTGTTGATTTTTGTTGGATTAGTGTAAAACTGAAAAGGAGGACTAAAGTGAACAAAAAGATATGTGTATATATACATACATGTCAGTACAGTACATCAAGTGGAAAGGTAATTATGCAATTCTGAGAATTTCTGAAAAGAACTTAAGAGGCTCAGTAGAGTTAAAATTAAGTAGTAGTTACTTTCTCTATGCATGATATGTCTAGACTGCATGTTGGACTTTGTGGAGTCCGATATAAATTGTTTTTGATCGCACATAACGTCACTTAAAGTAATACCAGGCAGCAAGTGTAAGTATATCTTCTGATCTTTGGATAGATGGTCTTTAATTCAGCATTCAAGCTTAGCTATGTCCGTTATTAATAGCGCCTCATCTAATTGCCGTCGGAAATCAAGTTGCCAGACTCCTAAAGCAGGCTTTTAGTCTTGTCTGTTAGTGTCATAGGTGGATTTTGTTACCATTTTTCCAAGACGCCGTACTCCTTAAACCAGGGTGAGTTTGTTGATTGTGTCAGTGCATTACAATTAATGTGATAAATCTGATGTGCATGTGTAATATAAGCTTAATGTTTGCTTCTATATGAGGAACAAGGAGATGCGTTTTCTTATTCAGGTAGTGGTTGAGTGCCTAGTATGGGGTTACTGTCCCACCACCTTTTAGCTATGTTGGAGCTTTTAAGGCAAATTGTAATTGGTTAAGCAATTCCGTCTTTCAGCTCCTTCCGCTAGGAGCATTGACATCATTGCATATTTGGAACATATCCGGAGCGTTGATGATGGATTGATGTATTCGATATGGCACAGGTTTTTCCTCTTCTGGGTGCAACCCTCCTTAATTTACCCAGGGTTTGGACTGGCACTGGGCCTGAGGCCTGGTTTATGCATTTATGCCACTAAAAATATGTGATGTGTTTCAGAAAAATACCTTAATATAAGACTGATGTATCCTTTAGGAGAGCTCAAATAAAATCAAAATATCTATTACTAGATTGACTGTGAGCAGTAGTTTATATCTTATCATATGATTATATCAGTGTTAAGTTTATATATTTTGACGTCCCATGACATTTTATGGGAACGAGGATGATTGAGTGAATAATCCGCCTTGTTCCTGTGTAATACAGTCAAGACAGTGGTGTGTATGTGCCTTCGTCAAACTGTATGTGTCAGTGACAATGATGTGACGTACTGTACTGTATATCAGCCAAAATCTAAGGGGTGTTTCAGTCTGTGTAATCTGATATGACTTACTGACCATCATATTTGTTAACAGCATATAATCTGGCATGGATGCCAAAAAACAAATCATACTATTGATTTTTTAAAAAAACTGCTAGCCCATTTATATCATGGCAGGAATAAACAAGGCTGTATGTGATGCAGACAGATTATATAACCAGGCATGTACAGCCCTTACCAGTTTCTGTTTCATTTGTTCTTTTTTTTTTTTTTTTTTTTTTTTAGATTTATGGATTACACCTTGTCGGCATTTTGCGTATTTAGACAGTGTGATTTAATTGTAGTTTATAACTACTCAGAATACATGTACAAAAAGTGACATCATGCTCATCATACCTAAACTTGCTGGTGAATGAAAAATGAAACTTAAGCCTTGAGGTCTATCTTAAAAAGCAATATGAAGCAAGTGACCTTCAGAGACATATTTGATCGAGTGTCTCCGCTGTTAGTTTAGGCTGTTAAGAAAAAAAGCCTGACTTGATTGAACTGCACTCTTGTTTTATGTTCCACTCTGGTGCAGCTACCTGTCGAGATAAAAGTCTCGGCTAGAAATCAAGCCATGCTTTAGATGTCTGTTTTTTATGGGTTGTCCTGTTCTATGTAATCACACACTATTATATCGGTGCAGCATTTACCATTGCTTTTTTTAATGGCCTGCATTTACAGATGAAAGCAATTCAATTGTTATTTGTTAAAAATTATGTGTGAATAAGCTCCACTTTATAAGTAAATGTAGTCAATGTTAGAAAAAGATAAGATTCAAATTGGGGTATATGCCAGACCTTTTAAACCTAGACATAACTGCAAGACTCTGTATAAGTGATGATGTGGTTAGATGATTGATTACCTGTGGATTATTTTTGGTCGTCTTCAGTGTTTTCAGATATATAGCTGAAATGTTACAGTATATCAGATAAATGGCACATGATTAAACAGAGGAGCCACTATCAAAAAAATATTTGCAAAGAAATGACAGGAAAAAAAAATTGTTGTAATATATATTAGTCTGGAAAAGTCTCAAATTAATGGGTTAAGAGACTAGTGCACCACTGTGGTTTTGCCAACCCATTATATCCAAATGAAGGACATTTAAAGCAGCGGTGAGTCTGTCCTGGAGACCAGAATTCTCTCCAGGAACTCACTTAGATCTAACTAAAGGTATTTAACTAAAGTCCTTTATTAATCCCTGGCGTCAACTTCTGGCTTATTTTAACTAACTGCAGTAACTGATCATAATGCTGTAGTACATTTATGAGTGAAGCTGATCAAGTATTCTATTGGCATTGATTGATGCTGGTGCATTTGGAACAGCTTGGTTTGATTGGATAAAACATACAGTAGGAAGAGGCACTGAAGCTCATTAAGTGAAAGTGACGTGACATACAGCTAAGTATGGTGACCCATACTCAGAATTCATTCTCTGCATTTAACCCATCCAAAGTGCACACACACAGCAGTGAACACACACAAACCGTGAACACACACCTGGAGCAGTGGGCAGCCATTTATGCTGCGGCGCCCGGGGAGCAGTTTGGGGGGGTTTGGTGCCTTGCTCAATGGCACCTCAGTCGTGGTATTGCCGGCCCGAGACTCGAACCCACAACCTTAGGGTTAGGAGTCAAACTCTCTAACAATTAGGCCAGGACTTCCCTTATTCCGAGACATTAGGTCTCAGTAGTCTTTCTGAAGTATCCTTTCTGTCCATAATTTAGTGGTATCTCTACACACACATGTGCATGCCTGCATATGCGTACACAAGCACAATTACATGCATATGTGCGCCTGGACACACACAAACACAAACAATTATTTTACTATACTCACACATACACACACATGCACACACACACATTTGTCTTACTGTTTTTGTAAGGACCATCTACTGACCTCAATATTAATGCAGCTAATTAATGCTATGCCTTAACCTAAATCAGTCCTTCTATAGCCAGAAGCACAAAAAGATTCAGGAACAGTTTGTTATTTATCTGCTTACTTGGATCACATTTATTCAGGAAATCATAACACAAGAATGTGTGTTCTCATGTGGTCTTTGAGGACAAAAACCTCCTCATCAATACACAATTGTCATACTGTATATTTATAATCACACTCTCCAGTGTCACCCAAATGAAGATGATGTTCCTCTTTGAGTCTGGTTCCTCATAAGGTTTCTTCCTCTTCCATCTAGGGGAGTTTTTCCTCCCCACAGTCATCTCAATCACCTCAGACTTGCTCATTAGGAATAAATACAAACAAATTTAAATATAACTAATATTAATCTTGAATTTTTGTACTATATTAATCTTCATATTCATTTTCTATCTTATGTTCATGTTCTGTAAAGCTGCTTTGAGACAATGTCCTTTGAGACAATGCGCTACACAAATAAATTTGAATTTGAATGTCTTCCATTAAATTTCATGTTCATTAAGAAACAAAATGCAACATTTATGTTCTTGGACAGTGCAGAAGTCTCCAAGAGGACAAAGAAAGCCCAATCTCCTAACTTTCTCTCAGGAAGGAGTTTATGGTGGTGTCTTGAACAGAGCTGATGCCTTTCTCTGTAGCTGAAAGGGAGATGGGGGCTGTGGCTATCAGGTGACATCTCCCATCTTTAGTCTTTCTTGGTCAGGACATGAGAAACAGCTGACTCATGCATCCATGTTCATAACAGGGTCATTCCATACCAAATCATTAGGCCTTGACACAGCAGCTTTTTGGAGAGCTATGACAGAGGATCTCAGCGCTCATTCAGGATGTGTTGTGAGAGTGTTTATTCTTCATTCCTAGGTTTGTGTCCTTTAATGAACTTTGTCTTGCACACACACACACACACACACACACAGAAACATTAGCATCAATCATTGAGGTATTTTATACGACTATTTAATTTAACATTTAATGAATCATCTTTAGATTCCTTTGACAAAATCCCAATAAAATTTTTATCTAAAGTTTTCTAACTGGCTATTGATAGATGCTTTTTAACATGTTTTGTCTAATTGTAATTGTTTGGTCATTCACTTGACTAAAGAGACTAGATTTGATTTTTGATTCACTTATTATATACAGAGTTAAGGACTAGACAGTTTTTGTATTTTTTTTTTTATTGAAAAATGCATTAGAACTACCATTTTTTTTGTGATAGTTTTTCCAGTATCGTGTTGTTTTTGCCCTCTGGCTTCTCCCTGTTCAGGGTGACCACAGTGGATTATCTGATCTTCTTCATATTTTGATTTGGCATGTGGTTTGCTCTAGGTTTGCCTTTCTTGAAGCAACTTTCTCATTTTACCATCGAGTAACTCCTTAGTGTATGGGTTGGTTCCCTGCCTGGGAATTGAACTGTACATAATTATAACAAGGGTTTGTGTGGTACACAATAATAATAAATAAATAATAAATAAAACTACAAAAATAAAAAAAAAATGATCTAATGAATAAAAGAGAACATAACTGCATGCTTGACATCTATGTACTTTTGAATACAATGACTCGTGAATCAGTGACTTGTGAATCAGTGACTTGTGCTTTGACATGAAATAATAGTGTCACCCTGGTGCTGCTGTCTGCAGGGACCATAATTGCCTAGTCTAAGGGGAGTGTTTCCCTCATCGCCGTGTGGCCTTCTTGTTTTTTCTACATTAAGGCTGATGATTGTGTTTATTGCCCACAATGAATAGATTTACAGTGATTCGGTCTGTAATAGTCTAGCAGGAATTATAAAAAGCTGCAGCGACGATGCAGTGTGAAACCTCTGGACGCATTAAGGCAATCGATATTTCACCACACTTTGTTGAGTTGCGTTTTCTTTTTGTTTACGCGGTCGAGGTCACTTATTTTTATACACCTTTTGAATTTTTAGGCTTGAACTCATAGCTTATTGACAGTCATTGAAGCTTGCACAGTTTGTCCACTTTATGAGGGTTTCAAAATTCAAAGCTCCCATTTTCTGTCCATATCACATTTTAGGTTGCAGTGTCTAGTTACTCTGTGCATTTTGCAGAGCTGTGCACATCGACTCACCCTCCGTCTTGTGTGTGTATGTGGGTGTGTGTATGGTGTGGGTTGGTGAGTGTATATCTGTTCTCATAACACTGACCTCATAGACCTCAGTGGATATCTGAACTGTTGGAAATAACTTGTAAATATCCACCAACCCCCATTGTAGGTTAGGTTTTTATTTAGTAAGTGACTTCTGACTTAAGATATTGTTTTTGTAATATATTGTATAATATATTTTATTCATTTAGCTAAATTTTTAATCATGGCAGCCCCCTGTACATTTCTATTTTTTTTAATGATCTAAATTGATTATTTATGAATCAGGCCTGATTGTTCTTGTCATATTAAATAACTTGAGAATCCTACAGAGGTACTAAAAAAATATCATGGCAGAATGAAACACAACCAGTTTTTCCACTAAAAACATTGACCTCTGTGTAAATTCATAGAATTTCTTCATTAATGCTACAGACGTGTGAGTCATCAGTCTGTAGATTATGCGACGTTATTGAATTTCATTTCAACTCTACTCAGCTGTCTCTTTCAGTTATTGGCCTTAAGCTGCTGGCGTGAAAAGCTGATGTGTCTGTGGTTTTAGGTGACTTCCCCTGACACTCCCTCTCCTCATACCTCAGGAAGCCTTTACCAGTCACCCGGGCTTCCTGTGGCATGCTGGGCACAACTCACCTATTGCATAAGAGGAAAAAATAAAGCATCACCTGATCCAGGCTTGTCAAGCAGACAGCTGAGAGAGACGCGTACATGTGTGCAACATTCGAGATAGCCTGTGAGTGTACAGCCTGTGAGTGTACTTGTGTCGTCTCTATTTTAGGGTGGTCAAAATTCCTGTCAGTTCTTTCTATGTTTAGAAGTTCTTACTGTATTTATTTTTCGAATGCGTCATGCAGATTGATGTACTGTACACAGACGACTTCGTCACTTCAGTGCTCTTACTACTTTTATAACCTGGGCCTCATAATAGATGAATTTATTTCTTATTTGGTTGTCTATGTGAATAAACATTTGGCTCTTTACTTGATTGAATGCATACATACAGTATAATTGAGACCAAAAGTGTATATACCCCAAGGTTAAATATATGTGTGTTTCTCCACACTTTTAATTTCTTTTAGCCACTCGGTTAAACACAAAGTTTAACTGCTTCATGCAGATCAGAGGTCATTTCAAAACAACTGATTAGGTCAAGATTTATTGCAGCTTTAATTCACTAGGTCAGATTTCTTGTGGGTTATTTTTTTATCCACACCAAGTCTCTTTAAATAGTATGTATGTTCACATGCGCCCATCTTTCACAATCTGAATGAATTCGATCCGATTGCAGATTCTAAGAGAACTATTTATGTACGCTAAACATTGCAATCCGATGAAATATTTGCTTACAGGTACATTTATATGATTTCTGAAAAGACCTCTGAGCATCTGTTGTTGTGAATAAAAAAACATTAAAAAAAATAAAACACATTTACAGTACATGTGTTTACATGCGTAATTTATTTTTATTTTTTTATTAATTCATTTATTATTATTTATTTATTTATTAAAAATATATATATATATATATATATATTTTTTTTCTTTTTTTTTTTTTTACTGGATTGTTTCATATAACCCCTTTAAATCAGATCAATTAAGAGTTTTACATGAAGGAATTTCAGTTCGGTTCAGACATCAAAACGTTATTTGGTTGCATCAAAACATGTGCTCTATGCTCCTAGAGTACATCAGCATGGTACAGCTGACAAGTTCCAGATGACATAACATCTGAATTTATTTGTATTTGTTGATTTCTTTTAATGTTTTTTTTTTTTTACCTAAACAACAAAGCAGAATGACTCTAACAGGATGCAGTTACAGTGTGTGGAGGAAGAAAGAAGAAATTTCACTCCTGTTTCACTGTGCTCCTAAATTGTCATCGCAGCACAGTTACCTGTTTGACTTGACTACCTCATACCTTTATCGTCATGTATGACTCCGAGGTTCTTGATCTTTTTTAAAGCTCAAACTTTAAAGAAAACTTAAAAATCTGCCTTAAAAATTTACAAAAAGGGTAAAAAAACACTTTTGTCTTTTGAGTTGTAAACAACTGGGAATTCAGGGTAGGCTGTGTGGATGAGAGAATGGCAGAAAAATTACCTTAAAGTTTTTCCTAGGATATCACGCCTGCCTTAAAACATTTTATTTCCTATTTGAATATGCACCATATATGAAAAGTATGTTCAGATTTGCATAATGTCTAAGCTTTGTAATGTAGAAGATTGTGTTATTAGATCTTAATCCTATTTTAGTCTACTTTTTAACTCACTTAGGTAAGACGTCCTTTCAGGTTCTTTTTAACATCATGTGGAATTTTCCACTAATGTCTGGAAAGGAAAATGTATTGCTTTTGCTCAGGGTCACCAGGAGGTGGTGCTACAGTCACAAATACTTTTTCCAATATATCTTCTTCAATACTCTAGATCTTTAAGATCTTTAAGATAGACAAACAGATAAGATAAATGATAACTTGCTTGTTGCTCTTAGCTCTTTAACAGTAAGAGATTAGTGGTCTTGTGCTACAGATTTATTTTATGAACGTACTCATTTTCATAAATGAGTATTTCAAATTCAAATGAAAATAAAAATTGTATGTCATCTACAAAATGATACACAGTAAAACATTCAGTGAAATAACTGTGTTTAAATATTACTTTATTATTTTGAATATTTTTTTATAAGTAAAATACAATGCAAAAAATTATATTATACAAAGATTAATATAATACAAAAATTAATGTAATTAATTTGTTTTTATCCCCAACGATCAAGCCCGAGGCGCCTATGGAGAGGAAAAACTCCCTTACTGTAGATGGAAAAGTAAGAAACCTTGAGAGGAACGAGACTCAAAGACGAACCTCATCCTCATTTGGGTGACACTGAAGGGTGTGATTATAAATATACGTATAAATATATCCGACAATTGTGTATTAAGGAGGATTGGAATTAGCTGTGCAAGGAAAATTAGACAGTATATTGAAAAATATAGTTTACAATATGGTGACTGATGAATATGGTGATTTAATTTTATAATGAAAACAAATAGATATTTCACAGTCAGACTACATTGGTTACGAGTCGATTTTATGAATTAATTAGTTTTCAAGTCACCAGTCACATTAAAACCTAATTTTTCAGCTCATTATTGATCATAAGTCTTCATCTCCGTGGTTGATAAAAGCAGCTGCTAAACTGATAACTATACTCAGTATGTCTACATCAAACATAACATCCATTTGTCATTTGCTGCTTCTTTTCTACAAAAATACACTCAACCTCTTTTTTTTCTTTTGTTTCTTTTTTCTGGTTTAAACACCCTGTCATCATATGTTTGCTCTCCAAGTTAAAAGGATCAAACGGTGAACAATTCCGAAGCCGGGACTGTAATCTTCGGCTCTGCGGGAGTCTTGAATAATTTTGCATCATAGAGAAACCTTAATAAACAAGACTCCAGATGAATGTTTCTGTTCTGTGATTGTTTTGGGGATTCACACAATCACTTACTGTGTAATCCACTCTGATTTGTTTAAACATCAGTGTAAAATCAGAGTCGTTTTCACATAGTAGAAGGAATATCACCCTTATAATAATGAAACACTACAATGAGATTTTGTTTGTACTGTGCTGTTATAGAGGAGGAAAAACTGAAGAGATGCAGTGCATTATATCAGTCAGAGTGTTTTATTTTACTATGATATATATTTTTTAAAAATGTGATATTTAGTATACAGCATTGAGTTGTTTGATCAGTTCTCAGTGAGAAAAGAAATCGAACCTCAAAAGGATTCAGCAGCGAAATCCCGAGCATTTAAGTAAACGTTTGAAGCAAGAAGGAAGTAGAAATGTGATGTAGAAATTACATGAACAGCTCTGTGAATGTCCCAGAGTCATTTTTTTTTTTACTTCTGAATGTTTCATAAACCCTTATGACTAATAAACACTACATCAGTTTCAAAACTTTAAATCCGTACGTTTCTCACACTTAACGACTTCATTACAGTCTATTGTTTTATGGACACAGCAGTGCGTACGCTACACGATCCATCATGGTGGAAGCATACACAAGACATATACTTTCACCTGCACAGTTCCCCATTGAAGCATACCTGATTCCCCAAACCACAGAGTAACTGTAGTTGTTATTTTTGCAATAGTTTCTAAGGAAAAAAGAAATAAGGAAATAGGCCATTATCTGTTCTGATTTATTGTGATCTATCTGTTCTATTGTGACCCAGGATTTGGAATGTAGTCCTTATTTTGTACTGTTGCTAACAATTATCTGGATATAGCATGCCAGGTGACGTGCAGACACTGCAAGATATCAGGTAATGTAACGTACATGGAGAATTCTTAGAAACGTCAATCTGACTTTAGTCAAAATCCAATGTACAAGAACCCTATTGGATTTGAATGAGCAATAGGATTTAGGGATTAATTGCTTTGTCCATCTTTCCCTGTCTGTTATTAACAGCTGGCTCTCTGTGTGCACTTTCTCGCTCCACATGATCGCTCAGCAATGATGATGTTTGCCTGGGGCATTAGTTGTTAGGATACAAAGTAAATGAGAGCTGTGTCAGCGTACATAACAAATACGGGTCTTAGAGCATGACACAGTCAATAAAGCAAAGGTTAAATATTAAGATCAGACAAAACAAACATGTGTAAATGCTTGTCTTGGTGCACTACAGTTCCTAAGATATGCTCGAGTGCCTGAAGGCTGGTTGTATCCTTAAACACAGCAGGGTTTAAAACAGTTATTTAAAGTCCCTGTCAGGAATACAGGAACAGCACTGTGAATGTCCCAGTGTCATTTTTTTTAACTTCTGTTATGAACCAAAACAAAACATAGTTTAGTGTTTCATTGTTACTTTATAGTCTAATATCAGGGTGACCTGTATACAATACTTCCAAAAAGATCGGGCACTGCAGCTCAGAGTTGGTGCATTGGAAACCTTACCTCTTCATGTCTCTTGTATTTCCTGAAGGATCAATACTCTGGGAATAGCCATGTTAAACCACAGGGGCCGGAACGCAGGAGGATAGTGATACTGTTGGTTCTGACTTTGAAATGAGGTGAACTTTCTGTTAATCCCATCACACACACACACACACTCCTGCCCATTGGCTATTATCCTGACCATTATTCTCATATGTAATATAATGGAAAATTATGAAATGTGCTGCACATGTGACATGAATCACATCCTGCACTTCAGTTGAGCCTTTTACTGAAAAACAGGATACGTTATTAGAGATACTTACTGCAAATGTGTTTAAAACGTAGACATTTCAGCTCTATTCTTTAATGTTCACTAAATGTTACGTACATCACTGATCCAAAGGCACATTTCAATTGCCGAATTGTAATAGGATTACTGACCAATCGCATTTCTTTACAGAAATCGGGTTGTTGTTGAGTCTTTTAATGGAGTACTCTCTCCACCCACAGTGTAAGGAGATTCTGATGTCGTTTTTAAACATTTTTTTTTTTTAGACTTTTCTGGCTACAAGCTTCAGAATCCTGGAGTGCAATCTGATTGTTTCAGTGCACATCCGTGTAGATGCATTTACATCTACTGTATATGTAGGCTTCCAAGTGGAATACAGTGGGTTGAAAAAAGTCCTCAAACCCTCAGAGCCCTGAACTCATGACCAGTAACACCCTCCAACGCTTCTGAACATACTTAACACACACACACACCACCTGATCATACATATCACACCTGTCACATTTGCACATACACAAGAAACTTAAACGTATATAGTTAGGTACATACATATAAAATAAAAGATAAAAATTGATCGCTCTTGATTTGTCTGCACTCTCCCTGACCCATCTATTGTACATATTGTCCAAATAATGCAAAAAATTAACTTTGAATCTTTTAATATTGAATTGAAGCCGAGTTCTAAGAATTCTGTAAATCTATAGTGATATAAATCTATATTGTTATAAATCTATAGTGTATAGAGTTTTCTTTCTTTTTTAAACCAAGTTAGTGTTTGTTAGCTCCTTAGTAAAGATGTAATGAAAAGTTCATTCATTTCTGGGTGGAAGGACAGAGAAGATTCTTAATGGATGTTTTCCTTATGTGTTGAGGGAGTGTGTGTAAGTCAAAGCCGATTTCTGTCTGGAAGGGAACATGGTACAGAGCAGAGTTTCTGCTATGTACCTTAAGGTAGGTGCGGTTTGTTTTTGTCAAGGACTTGTATTTCATATTGGCTGTAAGCAGCTACAGGAAGCTAGTGGAGGGAACACAGCCTTGACGTTACCTGGCACTGCGTCAAGTCAAGCTATGCTTGTGTCTGGAATGAAACCTGGTTTAGAGCAAGGCTTCCTTTAGGTTCTAGGGGTCTGTTTTTGGCTTTGTGAGTAAGCGCTGGTATTTTACATTTGCAAAGGGAACACAGCAAGTCAAACAGATACTTCAATGAAAGCATATACATATCCTTTGTGCTTTAGAGACAGCAGTTAATAAACCCTCACTGACACATGAGGAAGGATCATATGGTTTATAAAGAATACACAGCAGGTAATAATTGCTCTACCTAATGGAATTTGTCAATAAAAAATTTACATAAATGTGAACAACTATTTTTATTTTTTTTTTCTTTAACATGCTTTATCTGGAAAGGTTTTAAAATAGTTTGTCCTACAATCATTATGAAACCAAATAAAAGTAAGGGAGCTCTCCTATCACGTGGAACACACAGTTCCAACCATTTCCTGAGTACTACAGCAATGTGGGGGAGGTGATGATGTTTTGGGGATGTTCTTCTAAGGATGGCCTCCTTGTTCTTTACGCTATAACCAGCTACTGGAACGTGGAGTAAATAGTGCCGCTCTGTCTGTGTCCTGATAGATAAATGTGATGCCTGGGTGAGCCTGGCACTTAAGAAAATCCCTCTAGCTTGTTTGCAGCACATTGCAGTTATTTTTGATGATTATAAGAATATGTTTGAATAGTGTTAAACTTTTCTGATTCTGGTAAAATAAAGATTTGTATGGTTAATGACTTATTGTTGCATATGTTTGTTAATGCGTTTAAGGCTAATAATTTAAGTTGGTGTGCTGTATGTTGTGTTTTCAGGAGTGAAACAAAGTGGGTGTTTTATAAAATGCATATTCTGTGTGACCGCTACTTTAAAGTATGTTTTATATTCATTGTACTATGTTTTTCACAAGAGTTTCCTGTTTAAAAAATGTTTCACAACGAAATTTACAGTCTGCTTTACCCATAATGCAACCGTATCACATGAATAGGAACACATGAACTGAGGAAACACTTTGAACGTCATATGAATGTGATAGGACTTCCTGTTGAACTCAGAAAGGTAACGCATCGGGATGATCGTGACTCACGACACAAGAGGTGACAATCTGGAGCAAGAACAGAAACTGAATAGAGAGACTCTCAGTAGGGTTGTACAACATATCGTTAAACATTTGGATGCATTATAAGCCGTTTGAGAAGTCATTAAGCCTAAATAAATGGGTTGTTAATAACAATAGTCTCAAAGAAAACTCATTCAAAGGGCTATCACACTTGACTTAAATTAACTAGAGTAACCCCATTTGAGTTGAGAACATAGTCATTCCGGCAGCTTGATTTAACCGGTTTTAAACATAGCTTTTTTCAAGTTCAGTAGGTGTGTTTGCCAGTAATATTTCCAGTTTAACTGCAATTGAACAAACAAAAAAATTCAGGCAGATTTTCAGAATTTCACACATTTTTATTCTTAGACTTTTAGCCTGAAACAAGGTCACTGTGGCGAACACATTTTTCTTATATTCCATGATCTCTTTTTCTCTGCCAATCCTTACAATATATCTGTACATCATAAACACACTGTCATTACTTACAAATGTGACACAAAACACACCCTTTGTGTTTAAATGTATTAGATTGAATTCTGACTAGCTGGCTGTGTAAAGCTTTTAAACTAGCTTAATTTGGCAACCCTGTAATTATCTGTCTTGTCTGTTGCTCCTCCTCTGGTGAAATGCGATTCATACCACAGGGGCCTCAGATAGCAGTTGTTGCAGTTCCTGTTTTGACCACTAGTTTAAATAATAATTCAATGAAGCTAAATGGGAAAAGGCGACCAAACCATTCTATCCTGTAGCAACATCTGAAATGATTCAAATGTAAAAAAAAAACGTGTGTGAATGATGTTGAATATACTGTATTGGCTAAAATCACTCTTAACGGAAAGGGGAGAGTAACGAGTCATCAGAATGACTCTCCTAACGTGATCCACACACACACACACACAAAGAAAGCATGGCCGGTTCTGCTCTCTTGGGCTCTCTTGACTGTGGTATTGTTGGGGTTTGAACTTGTAGTCACTTGATGACACTTTTGTTCTGTGTCAGTCTTTGATTTTTTAACTTTTTTAAATAAACAAATTATATAAAAAAAAATGCACTCACTTATGTGTTACATAGGGTAATGCTGATGTTTGTTAGTTAAGTACTAATAATACCCACCATAATAATATATTAATATACTATACATATTTAATTCTGATATAGCCCTAATGTAGGGAGGGTCTTGTATACATTCCTGGATTTTTCCTCTAAACTTGATCTTGTAGTGAAGCATTGAGTGCAAACAGGAGAGCTCTGTATGTGGAGTAACATTATGATAAGATCCTGGATAATAACAGCAAACAGTATAAGCTGTTTATCATGTAGCTGATGCCAGTTTTTGCTATGCACACTTGCATTCCTGGAACAATTCAGCAGTGAGTGCTGGGGCTGAGGTCTCTGTTGACTAGAAATGCACGTTATTCTCTTCCCTAAGCTACATGCAGTAATGTTAGGATGATTATTTAAGTGCACATAGTCTCTGTGTCACTCATTGAACAAGAAGCTAACCCTCTTACGTCATACCCCTTCACCCTTTTTAAGAGAGACAGGAAGTGGCTGGAGAGCTTAGCTTAATCAATACATCCTTTCAACTCTTGCACTTTCTGGTTCTGTCTGTCTTTGGAGATTCCCGCTGCTGCAGACAAGAGACAGACTACACCAGGCTATGCATGTGGGTGCATGCGTGCGTGGACAGTTGGGCGTGGCTGCTCCATATTTGTCAGAGGGCTGGTCACATGGGCCACCGGTATCCAAGCACTCAGAGTGAAACAGAATTTCTCTCAGATAAGCCATTGCACAGGACGAGAAGGAGTTGCTTCCTGAAGGAAGATAAAAAAGACAATAAACAGAACGAGTAAGACGGAGCGAGTGAGCGTGCTCACGAAATAGAGAGAGAGAGAGAGAGAGAGAGAGAGAGAGAGAGAGAGAGAGAAAGAGGGACAGATAAGGAGTAGGAGACGCACTTGGTAAGAAGCACATGCTGTAAAAATGCCCACAAACTTCACGGTGGTCCCCGTGGATGACGGCAGGAATTCACCTCAGGAAAACAGCAATGATGACAACATCCTGAGGGAGGAAGATGAAGACTCTGCAGGTGAGCCCATCTCACATGGTTTGTGGAAGTTTCTAGAAAATTACATTGTGTAGGCAGGACACTATCTTCGTTAAAAGTGGTGCTAAACAGAGCCTGCTCTTTTTTAAGAGCTCTTTTACACACTTTTGAGAGGAGCATATCTGAAGGGTTGCACCATTAGTGTTGATTTGTTTATGCTCGTACTGCTTACATGCATGATCTAAATGCGACAGTATAATCTTGTGGTGGTCAACAATTTTATACCTTTTTATTTTATTTATTTATTGAACAAAGCAGTATTGACACTTTTGGTATTGTTTGGAGTCTGTGCTGGAGTTATGGTAAACTACTAATAGAGTTGATGCTTCCATATTTACTAGCACAGCCTGTTCCACTGCCTCACTGTTATCATCTGCACGTTGAGTCAGTGCTCACTCTGAGCATACAGATTGCACAAAAGGTCATCGGGTTCTTCTGTTTAGCGGCGTTCCAACTCCTAACAGACTATCGAGCCAGTACTGCAAAACATTTTTTCATTGTTTCAATGTGTTCCTGTTAATTGTAACATGGTGTGCACTTACACTTTTATAGACTCAGTGGAGAAGCTGAAGTCTTGTTGAGGGTTATGTTAGGTTAAATGACTATAACGGGGTCCTGGGTTGTGCAATGCCTGCTTTTCTTCACCACCTCTACACTATATATATTCACACACCAGCCAGTTCTATTGATCGGCCTTGTAGCTCGCTATCTGTTTGTCGCCTTTAATGGAAGTTGACAGTCCACCTATCAGTCATCTTAGCAGTGTAGGTGGAATTATGTTTTTTGTTTGTTTGTTTGTTTGTTTGTTAACACAGTTAAATATCACAACCACTGCTCATCTATGAAGAGTATCAAAGTATCCGACGCTGAACTTCGTCTCGTCGTCGACTGTATTATCTCAAAAGGCTTCTGAGAAACCATAAGGTTATGCCTGTCTCTTTCTCTCTGATTGCATACTGCAGCTGAAAGCTAGGCATCTGTGTCGAATTATTTCTGAGCTCCTCCCAAAGAAGAACCTGAAATTAACTGTAAACTCAGATCAGATCTGTAGTTCAGAATCTCATCCCAGGGTTTTGGGGACGCTTTAGCTGTAATTGAGGGTAGCAAATAATGAGATCTTAGAGTCGATTTATGAAGAGATTGCCCGGCATAAGAGTCACATATCATGCTTTCACAATAGGTGACTTTTTTTTTTTTTTTTTTTTTTTTTTTTGCAACAATGGTTTCAGAGCTAGCATTCACAAATGACCTGCTCAACCCTGGATTCTTTATTCTCTCTATTTTACAGAGGATACTGGCAGAAATATGAAGACCTGAAGCCAATGTTGTGTTTTATTTATTCGATTTAGGCCATGTTTATTTGTTGATAAATGCTTTTATCCAAAGACACTGACAAGGGAGGCAAAATACAATTCCTTGGTGAAAAGTCCTTAAAGTCATTAAAGTCCTTGGTGATCTTCACACATTTTCACTTATGTCTTGTTAGCATTTAAAAGGTTTTTAATAGATCAGTATTATAGTACTTGACAATGTTCTGACCTTTTGGCAAAGATTTGTTCATTTTTTTTGTGTAATTTACATTCCACTGAATACAGTTTATGTGAAGGGTTTAAACACTATTAATTAAAAGTGGTTTTAAAAAAAGGTCTTTTTAAGCATGAAAGAAAATGCTTAGTATCTTAAAATGACAAAATTGTCAGATAGAACCTTATACTTGTGAGGTCTTAATTTAGATATAATGTCAAATTATCTCTGACTATTATCACTGTTCCTAACACTTTCTGCTTAAACTGTTCCTTTATGAGTCTACTTTTGTTTGTGTGTGAATACAAGGAAGAGGATCAGATGCCACAGAACACAGGTTTGTGTAAGCTGATATAGTGAGGACCTCGCGTCCTATTGCTTTAGCTCCGATAGAGCAGGGTGGAGGTGAGCATTACAGATGATCATAATCTCTGTGGGACAGTAAAATGACAGGGTCTTTGTCTGCTGGAAAACAGACAGATCAGTGATGAGAGTTTTGTTCTACTGAGAATCGATTAAAGATACACAAAAGTTTTGTTGAGAGGCACAAACCAACTAAACCATCAGGGTGCCAGGTGTAAGAGTGTATAACACGCACCACCATGCCAATGTTTTTTTTACTGTACTTGCTTTAATATTTATGCTCATCTTCACCGTTTTATTTACAAATCTTTTTTGTTTATTCTGGCTCCCTGTCCACATTAAAGTGGTGGTTTGGGCCACAGAAAATAAAGTGGTTATTGTGCTGTTGTGTGAATAGTGAAACCACTGAAGCTGGTTGTTCTGTTATTGGTCTGTAAAAGCTCCAACATCCCAAACAGAGGATTGGGAAATTACATCTGAACTGTTTTTAGTGGTGATTTGGGCTGTTTTGTCACTGTGCTGGTGCATTTTGTGGCTGTATTGGCATTACTTTGGGCTGGTTTGGCACCGTTTGCGGGACTGTATTGATGCTGTTTTGCTGTTTTGGGGCTGCTCTGGCACTATTTTGAATTTTTGATGATATTGTGGCACTGTTTTATACTGTTTCGATGCTGTATTGGCACTTTTGATACCGTTCTATCACTGATTTGGACCTTTGATGATGTCACAACTTTGGGCTGTTTGGCTGTTGGGTTTTTGATATATTGGCACTGTTTTGGACTTTTGAGACACTGTATTGGCACAGATTTGGGTTGTTTTAGACTGTTTCAACACTGTTTTGGGGCTGCTCTGGCATTGTATCGGACCTGTTTAGGATTGTATTGATATTGATGTTTTTAGGTTGTTGTTGTTGTTGTCTTCTTTTGCACTGTTCTGTGCTGTCTTGGACTGTGTTGGTGTGCTGTGGTGCATTTTCAGTCTATTTGTGCAAAATTAAGTCTCACTGCCATACGAGTTTGTGCTCAGTGCCGTTACTGACTGAACAAAGAGACTTTTTGTCACTTAGCCATTTGCAGGGTGTATCACATTAAACCTAAAACTGTGAAAATGGTTTAAACATCCTGCTTTATTATTAGCTGTGCTTTATTATTATACATATTTTTTTTATCATCTGTGTTCAGTGTGGACAATTCTTTTCATTGCCCCTCTCTATGGAATAAAAGAGAGAATAAAATATAAATGGTGTTAATCCATGTGTTTGTACTGTAATTATGTATTGATAGGACAGTTATACTTTTAGTCCTACACTCTGGTCCTGTAAGACTTTATCATCAGTTCATTTCAGTTGTATTAACAAAGCTGTGTGTTTTGACCAGTGTTTCACACTGCCATGTGCTTCCTGTTTTTAACCTTTTCTCCTCTGGTGTCAAGTTTTAGTCAGTGTTCTACCCCCACAACCACTGGCTTTTTCCTGGCTGTTAACTGTTGCTGGTTTGTGTGTTTCTTGGTCATTTTTGCATTTCTGTTTCTGACTCATTATTTTTTTGCAAGTGTTGTTTCTTCATGTTATGATTGGTACCTAAAGTCCCAAGTCAGTCTGTTGTGCTTTCTTAGTGACGTCCAAAAGTGTTCAGGTGTGTGAGGGTTTATAAACACCTCTACCTGTCTAACCTGTCCTGTGGGGTTTTTACCATCTCATATACCTGTAGTACAGTATACTAAAGACTTATAGGTCACATTTATCAATGTAAATACAGGTTTTGGCATTATTAGTAGTTGATGCTCACATTTTTCGCATGTGTTCACACCGTTAATTATATGATCTATCACAAGTGAACAGTTATAACACGATTTTATGTGTTTTATTTGATGTGTTACACCATTTTCACATGAAGTCAGCAAAACAGAATGGAAGTTTGGCGTGCAAATATTCTGGAAAGGGCAGAGCAAGCTGATGTAATAAAAAATGTGGCACCCAAACCTATTAACCACAGAGAAGCTAAAACATACAGTTGCTATGTCACTGTTTTTATTATATATATATATATATATATAGTTCTTTCACTTTTTTTAAATCAAAATGCTAACCTGTACAAAGCTTTTATAAATATTTCTATCATATTTTTCACTTGTTTTGAGCTTACTTTGTATAATCACAATCATGTTTTTGAGGAGTAAAGATGTGTATTTAGTAAAGATGTGTATTGCAGACAAATTCCTCAGTCATGTTCCTCATTCTGGGAATTTTCTGATGAATCAGACATTCATGCACTGTGACTGTGACCATTTTTCCTGCTTGCTCATTTTATCACATGATGCTAATGGAAATCTGACCGACCCAGTAAGATTGGTGTGACCTGGGATTTTGTAATTGACATTTAAGAAAAAGGTTAATGTAATATAAATGTTAATGATCACATGTTGTGTAGTATTGTTATCTAACAGCTGGATTGATCCTGAGTTCCAGTTTGTATCTGTCCAGACTTTTGCATATTCTTTCTAAGTCTATGTGGCTTCTTTCCCACCTCCAAAAAACATGGCAGTAGGTGGATTGGCTGTGCTAAATCATGGAGTAGGGGCATGTCATCCAGTGTGTTTTCCAGTGTGTGTGTGGGATATTGAAAATTCAGTTCTGGTGAAAATTCAGGTTGGAAAAGCTGGAAAAAAAAAAGAAGTCCATGAAATTACTGTAAAAACAAAACTCTCTTCACATTTTAAAGGCTGACAAAGAAACCCTATTGATTCTGCTTTAACATTTACAGCATTTGGCAGATGCACTTATCCAGAGCGACTTACATTTTATCTTATTTTATACAGTTCAGCAATTGAGGGTTAAGGGTCTTGGTCAGGGCCCCAGCAGTGCTAGTTTGGTGGATCTGGTATTCGAACTCACAACCTTTAGGCTAATGCATCCCCTGTTATTTAACAGGATATAACTGAATTAAGATACGTAATTAGGTATTCATACAACATCAGAGTTTGGACATTGCAATCCTCCTACATACTCGGGTGACTGCCTTTGTTATCACTGTATTAAGTTTTATTATTATTATTAATCAGTTTATTTTAATAGAGATGTGTTCGACAAGTAAGTTCACTAAAGCCTTGGCAACCCGACATAGGCATCCGACACACAGTTGTGTATTTGTATTTTCTCTTAGGAGACATTCAGCATAGCACATGGCACATAACTGCTCCTGTGACAATGATATTAGCTGTGAAATCGCATATCTATGCGATATTCAATGCCAATCGTGTTCCACACTTAAAATTTCACACTTAAAATTCCAACCAACAGAAGAAGTGCACTTCAGATAATCTGATGAGGCACTAATTCAACCGTGAAAACAGAAGTGTGGAATGTTAGACGCTTCATGAACTCATTGCTTGTAGCTTTGCGTACCTAGCGTACGTTGGACGAGGAAAAAAATGTTCAAGATAACCGACAACACTTAGGAATGTCTTTTATATTAGCTCATGTGTGATTTATTTTTCACCACATTTAAACATTAGCGTTAAATTTTAACCCTTCTAAAATGCACACTAGAGAACATAGTGCATAGTGTGTAGTATGTCATTTGAGATATAAATATATATAAAAAAAAGAAATATGTTTATAATTAGTTGCATTGCTTGGCATGTGCAGAGACAGATTTTGCATATAGAGAGACATTCATGCCAGGAAAAAGTGTTATTGAGTCCTGTGGTGTCGAAGGAGGAGGGATGGAGGAGGAGATTTAGTAATCTCACAAACAACTGAACTGATATGTGATACTACACTTGAAACTGTGAATAATGAACAGCATCAGAATGAAATAATAAATAATTGATGATATTGTCTGAATAGTGCTGGACTTTTTCGGTTACCATTAGCTGTGAGTTATTAATTGATCAGTTCTCAGGAACAACATGTAAAGTGTGACCATTGGTGATGACTCAGGTTTCTACAAAAGCAATCACACTAGAAGTGCAAAAAAAAGTCACAGGAGCAGTTGGTTTTTATTTTCATGCAGGTGAGAGAGCATGGAGTCAGGTATGAAGCTCACAGGATAAACAAGGCTATGCTGATAAACATGGGAACGTATTTGACGCTTGTGCGGTGCTTAGGGACACGTTTACCAAAATTTATTGATTCACCTTTAGGAATTGTTTTCTTTTGATAACCGACACAGCGGTTTACATTTTTTAAAAATATTTTTGGGAAAACAAGCAAGTGGACAGGAGTATTTTTTTTTTTTTTTTTTTTTTTTTTTTTTTTTTTTTTTTTTTTTTTTAAAAAGTGCCAAACTGTGACCGCAGGCCCTGACAAGTTTCTAGAAATCTCTGACCTTGCATGTGTTGTGTCGCTTTTGACCAAGTCTGAATTAACATTACAGTATATAGGTTCCATGCCCTAAATATTGATCTTTTTGAAAGATACTGAGAAAGATTAACTTGAATGTTTTAGTTGTAATAATAAGTCTAGAATAGTCTCTAGTTTTCTAATAAGAAACTCTCACTGCTTTCATTTATTTAACCTGAATTTTTAGGACCTGAATATTAAATAGATTTAGACCCAGTAATTTTTTAATAGGTCAAATTTTCCTGGTTTGTCCCTAAGCTCAGGTTACAGGTTTTTTTGGGGTGTGTGTAACGGAGAGTGCAAACGGATGGCCTAGCATCCTGTATTCCTTCCTCCTCTTCAACCCTGTCCAAGATTAAACGGTTACTGAAAATGAAAGAGTGAACGAGTGCAGTGAAAATTTTCACATCCATTTATTACGAGTAGTTCTTATGTAGAATTTGGTTTAAACTAAATACACAGAGCACTTGCTATGCCATTAATACCAAGCCCTTTTTTGTCCTTTATTCTGTGGTTTTCCCACATACTTATCTAACTGTTTTTTTTTTTTTCCTCTGGGTTGCCCTGGGGGCAGCAAATAACTGTGGGAGTTAATGCGGGAGTTAATAGAATAGTTCATAGCATTCCCTGACCTAAATCATCTATTAAATTTTCAATTCCAGTCTGTTAAGCATTGCTTCTGTTTGCTATTCAGTGCATTGCCATAACACGTCGCATTTCGCAATCGCAGTGAAAAGAGGGCAACAAAAAATTTCCAGGGCATGCTGGTCTGTTCTTGTTACTGAAATGTACGAACCTTGGGGTAGTTTTCAAATATAGACATTTACTCTGTTCAATTCATTTTTTAACAATGTTCCTAAGATGACATGAGAAGAAAGGTTAAGAGGAACCAGGCTCAAAAGGGAAGCCATTCTCATCTGGGTGACACTCGATAGTGCGATTAGAAATAATTTCCCTTCTATAAGTGAGCACTATAATCAAATGCAATCGTGTAAGCTGGAGCTACACTACAGTCTGATTGGTCAGAAGATTTAGATTTTTTTTATTTTATAACACTGCAGCTATGACTGTAGTGTGCATTGAAATTCTATCCCATGGGATTAGGGACACAAGGCGGTGAGCAACCTGAAGGGTATTAAAACCCATCACATGGCACAATCACACACATACTCTCACACACATTCACACACTCGGACAAATTAGAAATGCCAAGCTACAACACGTCTTTGGACTGGGGGACGAAGCTGGTAGCTGGGAGATCCTTCAGGCCCGAGGACTTTGTGTTTTCTGGTTTCTCATTAAAATTATATGGTGAAGTTGTTGGTCTAATCTTTTATGAGAGAAGAATAAGAAAGGCAGGTCAGGGAAGTAGATTCTCTTTAAATATAAACAAATTTAACTAATATGTATTTGGTCCATGAGTGAAAGGCAACGCCACAATGACCAGAATACTGTAAACTAATGCCTGAACTGAGTTAATCTTATTACTAGTGTTTAACAACATGGGTATAAATTTATATATTCAGAATTTTTCCCTTTAAACTAAATAAACATTATTTAATGGAAACATTTTCTTAACATTTAAAATAAGCCCCTAAGTATGTTAATATGAACTTTTTTGGTTTATGGTTTGTTCATATTCATTAATTCAGTAAATAGTAACAGTTAAGGGAACACGAAAGTGTATAAGGGTTATGGTCAGTATAAAATTAAAAGAAATCGCAAAGGCGTACACGCGCACACACGCACAAACGTGCGCACACACACACACACTTGTGAGGATCTTCTGGGTGTACACACACACACACAGACTTACTCACACACTCACTGACACACACTCACTTTTTTCTTTGTATTTTTATTTGAGTGAGGCATGGTGGCTCAGTGATTAGCACGTTTGCTTCGCATCTCCGGGTCTGAATTAGTTTGCATATTCTCCTTGTGCAATGGAGGTTTCCTCCAGGTGCTCTGGTTTCCTCTCTCCGGCCAAAGGCTTGTGCTGTAGGCTGTTTGGCATCTCTCAACTCTTTGTAGTGTGTGAGTGGGTGTTTGTGCGATTGTACCATGCGGCGGTTTGGCGCCTCGTCCATTGTATCACCCACCTTGTGTCTCAGGTCCCTGGGATAGACTCCAGGTTCCACATGACCGGTTCACGGTTTAGTCGACAGATGGATAGATAGGGTTGAACCCATCTCTTGATTTTCTGCATGTACGTGTTATTTGCATACAGCAAAAATCAAGGTAGGTGAAAACTGAAGCCATGCATTTCTTCTCATCATTCACATATAATTAAATAAGCTTATGTACTGTATAATAAGCACCCAAAACATGTTGCAGCTCTGTCTTTGCTGATAATAGATCAGTGATGGCACTTCATGGTATGGTTGAGTTGGCATTAAAGAAAATATGGCATTATGTAGCTGCTGGTAGTTCTGTTTATGTGAAAACAAAAAGTATTACATATCAAGCGAAAAAGATTTAAAGCTAGTGCAGGAAGTATGCTGAAATACAGCTGAGATTGAAAGTCTGAATATCACATGATTTTTGAATGAAAAAAATTATTTTGAAAGTTTTCAATACATCTTCAAACAAAACCCATAGAATATCAGGAAGTTAAAAATGAAACACGGACGTGTCCTTAATCAAGAGAGACAGCAAAAGCAAAAAGTCAGCAAGTTTTAGAAAAGGAAGAATGATCTAAACCATCTGGAAGGATTATCATCTTCAACATATAAAGGGGGATTAAACAGAGCAGATATGAAAGCAAAAATTGGTCATGAAATAATTAGAGAATAATCTTGTTATATTCAGAAAGAAATATAAACGTCTGAACCGATATCAGTTAATTTCTTCAAGATAATACGGAGCACAAGTTAATACACTAAACTGAAAAGGAAAAGGCACAGAGAAACAACAACACTGTGACCTCAGGGTATGCAAACATTCGCACTCGACTGTATATGAAACATTTCATGTAAAGGCAAGTCCTACAGGCTTCGACTCTCTATTTGTATACTGGGTTTTACTATTTTTACTGTGCTAGGCAAATGTATTCTTTTAACTTTATAATGTTTTTTCCATTCCTGGGGAATTTTCTTATTTTCCGTCTAAGATCTTAAGTTGTTTTTGTGTGTTTGTTTGTTTTTTATGACACAAAGTGACAGAGATTTGAGCTACAGAGCAATAAAGTGAAAAAGTCAGACATTTGAAATCCTATTAAATGAAGTCGTACCCATGAGATCGTCCTTGTCTCCGAAAAAAGTCTACTCTAACCATTTTGTTTCTCACTCTTTGGAGCTCAAAAATGATAGAAAATCAGTTTAATATTTTTCTTACAGTCCACTTACAATATAAATCATTAAAAAAAAAAATCACAAAGTTCTGTGTTTGATTTGTACATTAAAGTATAGATTTTGTAGTAATATTCAAGCTTAAATTCAGACCGTGCAAAAGCTGAAAGTGAGAGTGCTGGCAGTAGACAAAAAAATACCACAAGAGAAACTCCAACACAAGCACTTTCTCACTTTCTAGTGTGTACGCAGTATCAGAACTGCTGCTGTGAGTTTAAAGACTTTGCCGTTGGTTTATAATCCCACCTTCCTGGATAGGATCCCGTCTAAGTTATGACTGTTCTCCTGGTTTCTTCCTCATATCCTCTTTTGTATTGCCACTGTCACCTCTGACTTGATCATTAGGGATCTAAATCTACATACACATTAATGTAAAGCTGCTTTGTGATTCTAATTCTAACATGACTCAATTCAATGATTCAAATTCTAATGTTAAACTAGTATGTGTGTATGTGAGTATGTGATTTCCTGAGCAAAACTGAATAGAATAGACTTGACTGCTCTCTCCCTTCCCTGCTGTTTTTGCTGTGTTTACTTCAATCTTTTCCTGACTTGAATGTAAAGGGATTAATATAAAGGTGGCTGAATATATGACCTGGTTAAATGTTAAATTCCGCTCTGGTATTAAACCCTTGAAAACTAAGGCATGTGGACTGCTATAAGCTCTCATTTCTGATATAATTTGCTGAAGGGGCACATGGATGAGGCCTGTGTGTATTTGCCATGTGCTCTACATCCACATTCTGACCCTGACCTCATCTGCTGAACACTTATCAGGCAAGGGGCTGTGTCCTGTTCAATTACAAACATGCCAAAAAAAAATCTATAGCCTCTCTCTCACTTATTCACTCACTCACTCACTTACTCACAAACACACTCTCTCTCTCTCTCTCTCTCTCTCTCTCACACACACACGCACACACGTGTGCGCACTCACACCCTCTGTCTCTGTCTCTGTCTCTCTCTCGCTCTATCTCTCACACACACACACACACACTCTCTCTCTCTCTCTCTCTCTCTCACACACACTCACACACGTGTGCGCACTCACACCCTCTGTCTCTGTCTCTCTCTCTCTCTCTCTCTCTCGCTCTATCTCTCACACACACACACACTCTCTCTCTCTCTCTCTCTCTCTCTCACACACACTCACACACACTCACACACACACACACACACACACACAATCTCTCTCTCTCACACACACACATACGTGCGCGCACACACACACTCTGTCTCTCTCTCTCTCTCTCTCTCTCTCTCTCTCTCTCTCACACACACACACACACTCACACACACACACACACACACACACACAGTCTCTCGCTCTCTCACACACTCTTTGGGGGTGTAATAGAGACTAAATTCTAACATGTCAGGAATAAGAGAACATGATTAAAAGAAGACACAAATAGACAAAAAATACTCGCTCGAGTTAAGAATGTTTGTCAAAACCCATGCTGCAGTTCTGTATTTACAGAGAAAAGAATTTTTAAAAAGCCCACTGCTGATCAAGGCTGTTGGTCAATCCTTATTGGGTTCAACTGGTATTTCAATTCCAAAGAGTGTAAGTGTTAAATAAAAATATAAAATATTGCACAATCTTCTAAGTCTATCTAAAATAGGCTACGATTTACTAATTATTAGAAACATCCCTAACTAACTCCCTTTTCCCCTTCCCCCAAAGGCTAGACTCAGAACATCTGATACAGAGAAAACTGAAGTCATGTAAAACTGTAATGAAGTCCTGGCCCATAGCACAACAGCCAAGTCACAGGAGGGGTGATAAATTCCAGATGGCCTACACTTGGTCTAATTTATGAAGAGGAAAGGAGGACATGATAGAGAATACCATTTAGTCAATCATCTCAGAGCTCTTGAGCCCATCAATTTTTTTTTTAATTAAAAGAAGATTTGATTTTTTTTTAAAGCTTGGGGAAGGAAAGAAGAGGACACTGGGGTCAAGTATGTGGGAAATTGTGTAAGATTTTCTGCAGAAATTGCAGGTTTGGTGATCTGTTAAAAAGATGAAGTAAAAATAAAACACCATTACTGAGCTTATTGGAGCAGCATGGGGTGAGGTGAACACTAACAGTGTGCAATTCATCACGTTTTTAATCATTGACATGACATTATTTTCCATGATAAACACACTGTGAAAATAATGGCCTTTAGATTTATGGACTTCCATGTGCAAGTGACGTCATTAGAATAGGACTGCAGAACACGCGCACAAACACACCACATCTTTTCGAACAGATTCTTATATAATGTCATAACGCAGCTGGGTGAACTAGGAGAACGATGTCCTGTTTTATATACATGAGCTCACACATGGCTGTGATTTAGTTATTTGTTCTGCGTATCTGGAAACCTGTCCTTGTTTAGAATAGATTAGAAGTCTTTATTTTGTCACATATACAATACAGTACTGTGAAATTATTTTTTCACATATCCCAACTTTAGAGGTTGGGGTCAGAGCACATGGTCCGCCATGATACAAGTGCCCCTGGAGCAGTGAGAGATAAGGGCCTTGCACAAGGGCCCAACAGTGGCAGTTTGGCAGTGGTGGGGCTTGAACCCTGATCCCCTGATCAACAACCCAGAGCCTTAACCACTTGTTTTATACACAATTCATACTCACAACATCTTAACAAATTAGACAAAAGGTTTGATTTCGATTTGAATGGAGGAAGTTATTTGATTGTCCTGTGATGGACTGCGATGTTTCCCATTCAAAGTGTTTAACTTGCCTCACACTCAGTGTTCCCAGTATAGGCTCTGGATCCACTGCAACCCTGACTAGGATAAATTACATACTGAAAATTAATGAATAAATACTTAAGATTAGACTAATGATAAAGATAATGAAATCTAGGCTAAATATTAAGTAACAAATGTGTATCCTTACAAACTGTATATACTGTACATACATATGAATGTGGTATCTGATGATTAATCTCAGGCTGCTCAAATAATCAAGACTTGACCATTAACTCTAACTTGGATTGTAGACTTTTCACATAAACGGAACGTTTTAAAAAAATGTTTGTAATTAGTGAAGTTAACACGGTGACGTTTTCTGTAAGGAGGCATTTATTTAGCGTTTATGGATGAAGTCTTGTGTAAACCTGTCCACTTCTCGCTGGACCTGCTTCATCTAGCCTGATGCCTTACTTCTGCTCTGCTTGGAGTTCTCATCAATTGGAAACTGCTCACTGCTGCTGAGAATGACATGAGATACATGAGATTACCGTGGATGGTGGATACAACAAATTTTTTTGCTATGATCAATTCATGGCGTGTCATCTCCATCAGCGATCAACTGATCACTTCAATAAAGCAGACTTAAATTAATGAACTATGAATGAATTTCCTGGTTACACAATTACACCTTTTGACCATATAGTATAAAGTTATAGAAGGGAAATGATTTACAATCACATTATCTTATACCAGATGAAGGTATATGAAGGTGTCCTTTTTGAGCCAGGTTACTTTTCAGATCCCTCCCACATAATGTCTCAGGGAGTTTTTCCTCACCACCATCATCTCTAGCTCGCACGTTAGGGATACATTTAAAAGGTATCATTTATGTCCTAATATATGATATGATATTTCTATAAAGCTATTTTGTGACATTTTTCATTGTTATAGTGCTCTACATTTAAAACTGAATTGTATTGAATTAAATATAAGCACTTTAACATTTAGTGGTAAAGTTATGATATTCCAACACAAAGCGTTAAGCACTGAGATCTTCCAGGTTTTTTTTTGGGTAACATAAAAATCTGTATCTTCAGGATCTTCAGCATCTTCTTGATCTCTTTGTAAAAAAAAAAAAGGTATGGGAATGTGTTCCCAAATGTCGTTCTTTTTTTCATAACTTAAAATGTCGTCATGTTGGAAAATTACTGTAGTACGAGATGAATAGTACACTTATTACTTTTTATTGGAAAATACCAACCTTAGAGTGTAAACAATAATGCTTTGTGTCAGGCTACAGTACATCACACCACCCGGTTGTTTCATATGATGGTGTATTTTTATCCTTGTCATCGTGCTTGCATGTTTTTAGCTTTTTTGGAAGGCATGTAAATTGCAGACACACAAATCAGGAAAAACAAGTACTTGATCATTAACGGATTATGACATCGTGTGACGTCTTTTTCTCCTCGGGATAGAGCTGAAGTAATAAACAAATTCTGCATTAAAATGAACACTGCTTATCACTGTTACCTCTAGTGTGTTCTTTACTATCGCATCTGTAAAACATTGAGAGTGGGTAGACTTGCTTGTCTGCACTCCGTATAGTGTCTGTACAGCAGGCAGGCTTGTGTGCGGAATGTGGTGCAGTTTTTTTTTCTCTCTTTCTTCTTTAGCTCCTGTGTGTGTATTCACTCGCTACTACATCTGTAAGGAACTGCTTTGTTTCTGTAAGGACTTTTATTGCTGATGTAGAGAACTTGCCAGCTGGATTCACCCTCACCAAGCCAGACTGGAAAACACCTGGTGCCTGTTGTTCATTAGGCACTCAGGACCTTTTTTTTTTTTTTTATTATGCTGTTCGAAAGCTGTTGAGAGTAACTCGGTTCTTTTAATTGAGAAGAGTCCATGAAATTAACTATATAAATAAGGAAAAAAATCATCATGATACATAGTGAGACAAGAAACTAAATGTGGACAAAGCAGAGACAGCTTTGTTTGTCGGTGATGCCCTCTGGTGGAAGCAAAATCTGCCCTGTTATTCTTTATATTCACTTTATACTAATATATAAACATTCAAAGGTTATTTTTTGCATGTCAGCGTTATACTCATTTGACAAAAAACTCCCTCTTGACCTTAAACTTGCCGTTATTTAAGTCTTCTGTGCTTGAAGGCTTCAAGCCGCGACATGTAATGACTACTTTTGCCTCCCTGAGTACATATTGCACAGACGCACGCACACACTTAAACTCACACACTCTGTATGCGCCATGGATTGCACTGGAAAATAATTGGGTTATTAGATTGTTCCGTATATCGTTTGTTTTTTACACACTCAGTGCAATAAATGTACGATGCTGTCATCCTTAAGGAATGTTATTAATGGTACGCCACTAATCTGCTGGTCAATACTTGTGGTTTCCTGTTCTGGGTTATTGACTTCTGGAGGGAAATTGAATTTAATATTTCACACGTTTATTCAGGAATCTGTGTATCACACCTCTGCCAATGTACATTTAGAAGCATATTATTTATTCAAAAAATTCTTTATTTTGTGTATAAGAATTACAGCAGCCACCAGTTGTCATATCTCAGTCAGATTATTGGCATCATCAATTGTTCATTATTATGAATTGTTTACAGATTACGATAACAAGCTAGTATAAAGTATATAAAAGAAATCGTTTTAGGATAATTTAGAGGATCTAATGCATCGTTCTGATGTGAAACACAACCCATTTGGATTTTTCTCGCTTGAATGAAATACACTGAGAAACTGCTTTCCTGGATGTTCATGTAAAATATCTCTTTAATTGGAAAATAAATTCTATGATTCCCCTCAGTCCAGATTGTTTTTTGAACATAATACAATTATCCAAATCTTATGCACATTTTATACCATAGTTCAATTCAATATTATTAGTATAGTGCTTTAACAATGGACATTGTCTCAAAGCAGCTTTACAGAATATAAGAAACATAATACAAACAAATAATTAATATTATACCAAGATTAATATTACTACAAAAATTCAAGATTAATATTAGACTTATATTTAAATATGTTTGTATTTATCCCCAACGAGCAAGCCTGAGGTGAAATAAGGCGACTGTGACAAGGAAAAACTTAACTTAGATGGTAAAACTTTACTAAGGAAAAACTTTAATTAGATGGTAAAGGAAGAAACCTGGAGAGGAACCAGACACAAAACTCATCCTCATTTGGGTGTGATTATAAATATACAGTCCAACAATTGTGTATTGATTCGGAGGTTGTTGTTCTCGAATACCACATGTACAACAGTAAGATCCAGTTCACTAATCTGATTGGTTGAGCAGCGTAACAAGAGTGTCTATAATTAGTATAACCTCACTGGGACGCTTTACTTTGTGTATCTCCTCTCATCATAAAATACCTCTTACTATTTTGATACGGCTACTACAACAGCGTTATCAACATCATCAGAGGACGCAGCAAGACATCATTTATAGGAATATAACTTTTGCTTAAAATATGAAAACTCTACAGAAGAAGATGAAACAGAAGAAAGGAGGCTAATTGGACAGGATGCACCATTAACAGGAATTTAAGCTACAGTAGCTAGCTGAAGTGCATTAAATTTAATCTAGGATAAATTTGCGTTAATTTTGCGAAAATAAACGCAATCCTTCCTCTATATCATGTCCAAAATGTCACTTACCTGACATAAATTTCTCATATAGCAAAATTGTACACTCGCAATTGATAGTAGATTGAAGACAGTAACGAAGACATTATTTAAAAACCCATTTGTTTTTGGGTTACTGACGTTTGGATAAAACTCATTTAATTCATTTTACCAGTCAAAAAATAAATGACTATAAAAACCAATGAGAGAAGTTAGATCAATAAAATTCAGGGTTTTATTTCTCTTATTTAACAAAATAAAATCTCATAGAAGCCTTGACTTGCAGATCTATCATTTACTGTGTTATTATTTATGACATGCTTTAATTGTATATGGTGCAGATTAAATTCTATACTGTGCTATGGTTTCTACATTGCATCCAACTCTACAGCAGAACTCTAATGACCTCAAACACAATTATTTCAATCCAATTAGGGATGTTTATGATTTTTACTGGAAAGGGGTTAACAAATGTTATGAGCGCTGAGTGTTATGAATGCTATATTAAATGTTATATCATTAAATCCATTAAAAAAACGAATGGCAAATTCTATGTATAAGTTATTCAGGTGTTCCTGCTGCCTACACTTTTGGTTTGTGTGTTTTATAAAAAGAACAGGATTTTACTAATCTTGTTAAGTGATTACTGCTTCCTTCACATGCCGATGAAGTTGATGAAGGTGGTTAACACAGACTTATCAGACTTTATGAAGTGTAACTGTGTAACTTTTAACACCAACAAACAGAAATACAGATTATCTTTCCATGATAGTCACTTGATCCACGTGTGAAATCTGGCATAGATGCTCTTGTCAGACATCAAAGATTAAAACATTAAAGGATTTACCCCGATGGGTAGAATTAAAAAAAAAAGCTCCTTCATTTTCAGTTTTAGTTTCACTTAAATTTTTTGGCCAGCACTACAGTTCCCACCCGCCCTGTTTGTTCACTTGTGCTGTTTAGAGCCTCGTTGTGACCAGCAGTGCATCTTTTTTTTTTTTTTTTGAGCTTCCTCTCTCTCGTTCTCTCCCTCTCCTTCATCTATCCTTTTGGCTCCTCCCTCTCTGTTAGTCTGTTAGTGCCGATGTTCAGGGATCAGCATCTGATGTGTCACTGGCGTCAGGTTGGCTATGTGACAGTAGCTGATCTTCAAAGCAGCGATTAGCATACCACCTTCCTGAGCTCAGGCTTTGGGGAACCTGCACGCAGCCGCTTTAACAGCGCAGCCCTCTCCTCTCCATCAAGCATGGAGCAAGGAGAGAGCTCCCGACGCCAGGGTAAGTGCCTAGGGGTCATTTGAAAATGACAGTTTCGGAAATGTCAGCTTGGGCAGTACATTTGAGTCAGCTCTTTTTGGATTTCTTACCTGTGAAAACTTTTAGTTGACAGCTCTGTCTTTTGTAAAATGGTTCCCAGTAATTAAGTATGTATTAAAGGCTTGTATCCAGCATACAAATACATATCGTATCCTGATTGTTACCTGCTGGTACTGCTTTTGCACTGTACTGTAGTTTATTCGTTGGATGAAAAGCTTGAAGGGCATCCTCTTTCTTCTTCTTTTTTTTTTATTGTCTGGCACTGTCTCGCTATTTTTAGGGAAACTTAGCTTTGGTGTGAATTAGGCAGCTTAGAGTTATAGCTGAGCAGATATAAATAGATCGCATGTTTAGTATCAAAATACTGATGCTCTTGAATCACAAATAGTCATAGTAATAGTATTAAGAATATTTTCCACTAGACCAGTTTTCAATGATATTCATTCATTCAAAACTACATTACAGGAGGGTATTACAGTCATTTTAAATAGTCTTGTATAGTGCCAGGGAAAAAAAAAATAGTGCGGAATGATTCCTCCGCAGTCTCTCTGAGAGGTCAAGCAAAGGGCTGGCTCAAGGACTCCACTGCTGTCCACCTCAGATACACCTGCACTCATTCATCACTGAGACTGGTGCAACCCCCAGCAAATTCAGCTGAAATGAGAACAGCGCAGCTACATAGGGGAAGCAGAGCTGTAAATCAGGCAGCGTTGTGTGAACTTGTCAAGACGAGCGATCGAAGTCAAAGCTTCATTGGGCATCAGTCATGTCATCACCTGTTATTGTGTTCAATCGGCAAGGATACGGACATTTTCTGTAGAGTATATAGAGGTGTTTGGGTTGTGATACAGAGGATGTGGATGCACATACAGTAAAGACAGTATGACAATGAGAGATGAGTGCATGCACACTTATAAAAATGTCTTGACATTGTCTTAACCTTTTAGGCTTAGCTTCTTCTTGGGACTTTGATGACGCTGCATTTTGCTATATTGTAGTTCATCGTAAATATTTTATAATGTAACTTAACACCAGGAGTTTTAATTGTATCTGTACACATGCATGGCATTTTCCAATCTGTCAATCATGTTGTGGTAACACCTTGCAAAAAATCATACAGATAAAGAACCAAACTAAATAATAAACACGATTGCGTGTATAACATCAGAATGCTTAATAAGATTGCTGTGACTTTGACTGTGTCATGGTTGTTAGTGTTAGGTGCGAGTATCCTCGTGATCTCCTGCACTCCAGCGCGTGGTTGTTCTGTAGTTGTCGAGGAATGGCCAGAGTGGTTTAAGCTGACAGGATGTTAACTCTAATACATACAATCATGACAATAGACAATACAATCACGATGAGCGGAAATGCATCTCAGAGCACACAACATGCCAAACCTTATGGTGGTGGATCTACAACAGCAGAAGACCAAGTTGTGTTCCAAGAACAAGAGTCTAAGTCTAAGTGAATCTGGACAGATGATGTTATGAGTGAATCTTGGACAGATATAAACATAATGGAAAAAATACTACCAGGAACTGTTTTAAAAAAACCTGGTGTGAATTTAAGTATGGATTAAAATTAAAGTGTGAAAAGTCTTTTTCATGTGACCTTTCGTACAGACTGAAATCTATAAGAATCTTTTTGGTACATTTTTTTTATTCATTTACTAAACAGATGAACATTTCTGTAAACATCAGGTGCCTTAGCAATAAAGAAAAAAAATCCAAACTTCTTTACTCTCCATCCAGTCTCACATTATACACTGTAGGACAGTACATATAGTACATGGTAACCAAGTGATGGAGTGATTTTAGATACAGCATGGGTACTTAAGATTTATCTAATTTGAAACACACACAGAAACTCTGCTCTATCTTAACACTAGATGCTTTTCAGAAACTAATATAGTTTCTTAACCTTTGCTATCTAGATCTTAACAAATATTTGGAGAGTCTTCATTGTTTGAGTATTGTATTATGTTGTCCATGGATAAATATCATTTGATCCTTGCTGGATTGCAGAAATCTTTGTGCAGAATTTCTAATAGGTTGTTTGGATATTAATAGCGGATGTCAGGTGCTGTGCATTGACATTAATGAAAAGTCGGTGCAGTAGTTTTTAGTAATAAACTTTCCCCAAATACAAATCAGACTTTTAATCACATGGTTCAAAGGATTAATTGTGATTTTTTTTTTTTTTATGTTGCACATTTAATAAAAGTTTTAAGATCAGAGACACTGGTTTATTAGACACAAACGCAAGCATAAGAACAAATGTTAATGAGAACAGGCTACTTATCGTCACTGTCATGCGGAAACCTCGTATGTCCAAATTTTGTCAATTTCATATTTTTTCACATATCGATGCTATTGGTCAGTCCCCACATGGGTCTGTTATTTTTACAAGTTATTAACCAATCTAAAGTCTTGAAAATAGCTTGAGCGCAAATCTCATAACTCCATTGGACACAGATTTTATTGAACACTTCTGGCAGCAGCGACGTCTGTGTCCGTACCATTCTTATCAATGACAGCATAATCTCGTATCTCCCTGCTCCCAAGTCATAAAGCTTGTATCTCCGATAAAACGTGACTTTGGGAAAATGTTGTGTTAATGTTGGTACACAACAGTATGATAGTAATATAAGGTATAATAACAACTTTAACGATAAAATGTTTAATAACTCAAAAAAATAAGGCGTTTTTTTAATTTCCTGAAAAAATAATGGTTTTGGAGATACGAGGATTCCGCCCGACAGCGACGTTATGCTACAGACAGTAAGTACTGCAGCGGGTTTGCCCTTCACGAGTGCCGTAGTATATGATTATAACCTAGTACTCATTATGAAACTTTGCAAGTGGCTACAGACAGAGTGCATAGCCTTAACTCTTTTAACAAGTTATTGTCACAAAGCAGCTTATCAGAAATCCGGATGTAGATTTGGATCCACAGCGAGCAAGCAAAAAAATCTCCCATGAGGAAGGAGCCACACTTCTAAGGGAACCGGTGTCTTCTGGGTGATAGACAATGGGATTATAAGTCATTACCCTTTTGCAACTTCATACTATGACATCAGAAGCTCTTCAGTGGGTTGAGAGGATATTCAGAGTGGGAGTGTTTTGTGGAAAAGTGGGCTGAGCGCAGGACAGTCTTTGTGATTCCAGCTGCAGTTCTTGGCCTGATTATTCAGGGAGGGCAAGAGGACTCACAACGACGGTGATGTGTCAGGATCCAGCATCACATTAGGCAGAAGATCTGCATGTCCAGCCAGAGAGACAGAAGAGATTATTAGGCATACTTTTACCACAGGATTTAAAGAGTGTACATTGTGATCAGTGTGCAAGCAGGGGAAAGCACCTACATTTTACTCTGACAAAGAAATCCAGATTATGCACAATGAAGATCAGAAACTCCCTCAAATCTGGACTCAACCAGTGTAATAACAAGATATTTGGCTTTTAGATTTTATTGAGCCTGTGTTGCATTCAATACTAACTTCGATCCATAAAGGTTCTAGTAACATTTTCGACTTCATGCTGTCTCTCAAAGGAATCTCAAAGGCAATACCTTTGCAATGCCATGTTTAGCATTTTATTGGATGAATTAAATGGATTGAATTGTAATATTAATAATAATACTTGTTTTGCAATACTCAAAAGGTTTCACATTTACACAGTGATCTTTATTTACAGTAGACCCTGCATTTACTTGCTTTCCAGACTCCTCTCAGTGCTACATGAATATCATGAAAAATCATATTGGTGTAAATTTGTCATGTTGATGTAAATGTTAATGTAAGTTTAAAGATCCTTGTAGGTTGGTGCAATTGAAGCAAGCAAATGTTCTATTTACATTCATTACATTGAGTTTACTGTCACTTACACTGGTCAGTAAGATCGAGGGTTGCTGGGGATCAGTGTAGGGAAGAATTCAAAGAATCTTATGTCCGTTATTACCGGCTGTCATACCACAGTCACTAACAGGCTTAATGAGAAACTTGAGCCCTTCAACAGACCCTGCTTTCTTGATCCTGAGGTCAGAAGTTCAGTTATCTCTTCATGGTTCTCCCTGGTATTTAATTTGTCTGGTTTTGAATAGATCTCCATCCATAGACAGATGAGACCTACTGTGTACCATGATTAAGGCTTTGGATATGTGAGTGTGATGCGGGCAGCGATGCAAACAGGTCAGGAAACTGGGTCATTGTCCTCTTCTAGGTAAATGAAAGTGGAGCATGTCTCATGTGAATTACACTATATGGTATACTAAAGATGGACAAAGCACAGAAATTACCTTTAAATGTTACATGCCTGTGCAGATATCTGTAATTGCCTACATTCTGGCCGTAGTCAACTGTTTGCTTAGCTTAGATATCACAGGCAGCTGAAATAAAAACAAATCAGCTAAACTGAGCGAGCTGAACTCGAGTGTTAAAGCAGAGGTTGAGGAACTGTCAGAGCCTGAATCATGCTGACACTGCTGGAGCTTTCCCCAGTGTTTTCCAGTGTTTCTGGTTTAAGTCACTCCTACTATGGATTTAAATCAAAATTCAGATGTGTATACAGATAGTGACACTTGGTGACATGTCAGTAAGAGATGAGTATGTGGTAGAAATGATGTGGTATCTCAGTGGTTAAGGTGTTGGACTACTGATCGGAAGGTTGTGGGTTCGAACCCCAGGGCCCCTGAGCAAGGCCCTTAACCATCAATTGCTCAGTTGTATAAATTGAAATAACAATGTAAGTCACTCTGGATAAGGGTGTCTGCTAAATGCCAGAAATGTAAATGTCTGCTAAATGCCAGAAATGAGATGAAGTCTAGCATGTTGGTAGTGGTATGAAGGGATCATGTTTGATCTCAGGTGCGGAAGTGTGCCATATTATCAAAAACATGTCCACGCCGCTGATTTCTCTCTTTTCCTAATTTGGCAGCATGCGTGTCATTTGCTGTTTACTTAGCCCTCGTTAATATCCACAGTTCATGTAGCTTTAAGAAAAGGAAGTTCAGCATTGGCTCATGTCTGTAATTAAAAGGAGCTTAATGACAGGGAATTAATTATGTCAGGTTTAAGCGCTTTTCTTAGAGCCTTAGGCAGAAGGCTCAGCTATATGAACTTCACATCTACATTATATATGATTACACTGTATAGATTAAGGTTTGTTGTAGAGGTTTGTTCCCTTGCACAGACAACAATTAGGGTGTGGATATAGTTAATAAACTGCTCCTGCTCACAAACCTGAACTGTGTAAATTTTTCACGACCATTACTTCTGTTTATTGTTACTCTTAATGGGATTTTCTCTGTCACTGTTAGGGCTGGAAAATATGAAACCCACAGAAAAAGTTAGTAAGTCATATACTTTTTCTGAGATACAGTATCACAGACATCATCTGAATTACAAGCAGCTGATAAACTTTAACTGATTTATTGAAATGATGTGCTGTGTACTGCCGGTTAGCAAACCTGTATATAATAGACGTGTCTTGACGTATCAGGATGTCACTCCTACTACCTTTCCTAGAGCAACAATGACTCCAGGGGCCAGGATTAGACTCACAGTTAGAACATTAAGTTCTGTTTCAAAGAGGATTTAGTTACTAATAGAGACTGTAGGCAACTCGCTAGCATGTTTTAAATCGCTGTGATTGAATTGCCACTGAGACATTACCACCATTCTTTAAGCCCTTATTCATACTGCAAGTGCTATTATAGTCATTTCATTTCTATCTGCCTTGAAGACCTAACCACTTGAAGAATTCTTGTCTGCTGTTTTCTGATCATTTTAATTTCACCTGGATCTTTCTTTGTCTGAGACTGGGACAAAATAAAGCTAACTATTAGAGCCTAGTAGCAATATTGGAATAACTGCAGTTTATTTAATCTTAAAGCCTTTTCCTTTGCACAGCACAATATCATCATTTTTGTGGTCTAATAAATAAACATAATGCGCCATAAATGTCTGTAAGAACCTAATTACTAGGTTTATTCTTAATCATCTCTATGCAGACATTTTATCACAGAAGAGATATTAAGATTTTTTATTGCAGACATCAAATTGAGAATCTGTTCCCATCTGAATAGTGATGAGCTGAGAAGCAGAATTTATGGGTCCAGACATCACCAGGATGCATCACATATTGGATCTATCTAATGAAGTCTCATATTGTCAGTTGGGGTTTTTTTAAGTTTGTTAACCACCCCATGTGGTGTGATTATTTTTTAGATTAATGTTTTTAGCTGATGGCATGTCCATTTTGAGCCAAAATGAGATATTTTGCCATTGGATGCAATTGGATACAATAATTAACATTGAAACAGTAAAAAATGCATTATGACTCAATAAACTAACAAACACGCATGTAACCAAGTTGCTTGCTTCTCACAGGCAGCCTATTCTTACATTCTAAGCTTAGTGAGATGTAATTTTACTCCAGGACACATCCCCTTGTCCTTTTGTCAGTGGTTAAGGATTTAAGAGATTGCTTTTGGATTTTGGTTAGTCGAAGCATTTGCAACAATGCAAATGATTGTTTAGTGCTTGATTCTTCAGACCAAACCCACTCCAGATTTAATTAGGTAATTCTGCTTTTTGTATGAAAAAGCTATGGACCATTAACTGATACAATTCCTATATGACATAGTAGTGTATGCAGAAAATATTATAAATGCTTTTGTAGTTAGTTCGATTTTTCAAGAATATTTGGTTTAGGGCCTTCCTCTATTCGGCCGTTTCTGTTATGTCCATTTCATTCACCCATGGAATTTTTTTCCTTTCCAGAGGTTGTAAAACATGTACAGCATATAATTCTAACCAAAAAGTGCATATTATATAACAGTCTACTATACTTTACAAAGCTATTACTTGCTTCTACGCACTTGACCGATCCAAAAGTGAAATCCACAACAGCAAAACATAGGCTGCAGTTTAGGCCGTCGGTAGTGTTGGATTGAGTGACCCATATAGCCTGAGGAACAGCATCGATCACTTTTACATTCCAATTATAGGAAAATCAATGCTGCAGGCTTTGTTGGACTGGTTGGACTGCGTTCATTGTACTCAGGTTTTCTTTTTCAGTTGCACTAGTTTCGTCATTGCATTTTGTTTACTTAGTTAAACTTTTCTATTCTTGTATGGAGAATTTTGTTTAGTCTGTGAAACATAAAGAGACAAAATATTTTATTTAAAATAGTTTATTTGAAAATGATCAAAACAATAGTGTGAAACGGCTTGACCGTTTGAGTTGATCCTAATCTGCCACTGCAGAAGGTCCAAGTTTCCTGTAATACATGCAAACAGTAAAGCTTCAGAAGGAAGTAGTTTATTTTCACTGTAGTAGCTTTCTTACTGTCTTAGTCTGTAATCTACATTTGATTAGTTATTTAACAAGTCTTATCCAGCATTGTATAATCATACTAGCTTAAGGCTTTATTCAGATATTCACAATATTTAGTGTTTAATACCTTGACAAAATTCTTAGCGACGCGTGAAAACAGCACACAAAGCTAAATAAATAACAGGGCTGGATTAATATAAATATATAATCTCTTATTGCACCAAAAATTGTATATGTAATGGATTATGTACAGGAACAGGACCATTGCTGACAGAACATGAAGGTCTACAGAAATTAATTTAATCTTATTCATTTTTTGCTCCTTTGATTTAAGGATTATGAATATTACTGAGATACAATTGAGCCAGTGATACAAATAAACGGCTGATTCATGTCACAGCTTGTTTGCTGATTTCAAAATCTGGCCACAGTTTAACAGTGTACAAGAATGCATTTCAGAAGCAGGGTAGAGTTGCATTACTTTTAAACTATGATGTGCAACTAATAGATGTTTCCATCCTGGACTTTGGCTTTTCTTCTTAAGGGCTTAATCAACTAAAGTTTGTTTAGCTACATAAAATTCCTTTCGTGCTGAGGTTTGGATTAGCAACAGCCATGGCTGTATGCCAATAACAATTAACTTATAATGCTTACATTTTTTTTTGTTTTTTTCATACTGGGCTTCTCTTTACCATTTTTGATTAATGCTGTGGTCTCTGTTTTAGATTTAAAGGCAACTGTTTCTTATTTTAAAGCATTTTATGTTTTCATCATAGAGCTAAGCCATTTCATCACTTCATTAATCAGACCAGATGGGAAGCTATGAAAAAATGTTATAGCTGTTATTGATTGTTCTTGACTGTTATTGTGCAGTTTTAGCTTTTCTGCTTTAACATTCTGCTTTTCTTTGTTTTGCCTCAGGTGATGGAAACCCCAAGGAAAGCAGTCCTTTCATCAACTCAGATAATGACAAGGGAAGCCTATACGATGGAAAAAACATGGCACTGTTTGAGGTACGCTATTAATTTAGTCAAGCTAATAATAAGGATTTTAACTGTTTTTTTTTTTTTTTTCTTTCCTCATTTGGACATTTTTCTTAATGGGTTAAATGTGCTAGAATGGTGATGCTTGTATTTACAATGTTGTTTTTGTGGGTTATAAAAAAAAAGGCTGGCAAACAACCAGCATGTTTGATATTAGAAATGTATTGTGTTGTGTCTTTTCCCTCACATCTCTCTTGATTTTGTGTAGGTTACTATCAGGTCTCCAGCCAGGATTTCCAGTGCCTGTGTCTTATAGTTATAACCTTTGTCAAATAATATACAGCTACAGATGGATAATAAACAAAAAAATACAGCTAAATTTTTTATATTTAATGAATTAAATGGTTGGGGAATTTGAATGTGCTCCCTGGGCTCCGGGGTTTTCTCCGGGGTACTCTGGTTTCCTTCCCCAGTTCCAAGACATGCATTGATTTTGCACCCAGGGTGCCCCCCCTCCTACAACCCTGTGTAGGATAAGTAGTACAGAGAATGGATAGATGGAATAGAATTAAATGCATGAGTTTTATCATTTCTAGGAAGAGATGGATAGCAACCCAATGGTGTCATCGCTTCTCAGCAAACTGGCCAATTACACCAACCTTACACAGGGGGTTCGGGAACATGAGGAGGCAGATGAAGAGGAGAGTGCAAAGAAAAAAACTGTCAAAGTAAGTGGCACTCTTTCAGAAGGTGTCCGTTTATAATTCAATATTAAAATGCTTAATTTTCAATTTGAATGACCTGGCGTTTATAAAATCCGCAAGTCTTTAATCTCTAGTTTTTAGATTCGGTTCTTTGGTGTAACAGGATCATATATTTTATTTTTTTTGTCTTCAGGTTTTGTGTACAGAAAACACACTCTTTTGTTTTCATTTATTTGGATTGTGTATGTTTTGGCACCCTTAACTAACGGGTTGTGTAAATGTAGATCATGTTCCTCTTATGAAAAACTGCAATAACAAAAAAAAACATTCCTGCATGGAGATATTTTGGTGATACTTAACACTTGTTGCAAAGTAAACACTTCTATTACAGTTTGTAATAATATTAAGAATGTCGACATACAAAACAACTGTTCTTCAGTTTGTTTTTCCCACATGTATATCTAGGGTACCAGCCCTCTATTTGTGTGATTCTTCAACATAACATCCTACTTTGTTATTTTTAAAATTCCTAAATGGTTGCTAAGTCATGGCATGAAAACCACACACAGGACTTGCTGCCTTGTAGTGACAGTGATGAGGTTCATTGCTTTGTCATTCATTGCTTTGTCATTGCTTTGTCAATGTTTTGTGCTAAGAATGGTGTGGCTTTTGCCTGTTGGTCAGGCTGCAGACATGATCAGAAGGGGTTATGACATTGCTAAATCTGTCTTGCTGGCTATAGATGCTAACAAATAAGAGCTGTGAGTGGTACAACAAAGACACCCTTAGGCCCTTTAGGATGCACAGTATGGTGGAAGGTATTTACGTCACATTAATTTTACGCTAAGCTACACCTACTATAACGGACCCGCTATTAAACCTACTTGTATGCCAGGCAACTATAAATAAAAAAGCAATACCCCGGCACATAAAATCTGCTTACCCTGGGGTCCGAGGCTGCCGATGTTCCACGTCTATCATATTATTACTAGTGATTTCTGCTTCTCTTCATATTTTTCTCTTACCATAAAGAAACATCACTTCATATACCTAAAATTATAAGCTATGATTACAATTCAGAAGTTCGAAAATAGTATCACACTACTTGCAGTATTTACAACAGGATTTAGTGATTTTCCAGCCGTACTCTATTACACACTGTAACACACTTAAATTGAATGCGCCTGTGAGTTTAAATTCTGTTATCAATGCTTATTTAATCAAGAGTGTGAAAAGAGCTTGCGTTTTCTGTTTCTACCTTGCTAAGACGAGACCGCAGATGGGGACGTTCATGGGCGTCTACCTGCCCTGCCTTCAGAATATCCTGGGGGTCATCCTGTTTCTGCGAATGACCTGGATTGTTGGAACTGCAGGCATTCTGGAGGCCTTTATCATCGTATCCATGTGCTGCTGTTGTGTAAGTATGCTGCGCTCTGACAGTTTAAATTCACTCTAAGTTTTTACTCCTGCTGGATTGTATTATTTTGACATTTGCTACAATTAATAACCGGATACATTTAGATATTTATCCAAGTTGCTAAATATGTTTTTATTTATTTTTTTGGGTGAATTGTATTATTAGTTTTCACTGAGATTGTGTACACCAGAGACAAAGAAGAAAAGCTGTATGTGATAGAATAAATAAATGGACGTTTAGTCTGCCTTCCTCTTCATTTAAAATACTCTAGCAGTTTATGTACTTTTGGCAGCTTGGTGTGTAATCTTCGCAGCAGGTGTATATTTATAACGCAGCGCAAACAATAGGATAACTCGTCTTTTTTGAGTGTGGCAACGTGCTTCCTGTTTTTGTGTCGCTGTCCAGATTGGCAGTTTAGAGGGAATGCTTATTTACAAAAAATATATATTCCATTGCTTTGGCACGGTGTTGTGACGTTGTTAGGTCAAAACATGTCATATAATTAAATGCATTTAGTTGAAATTCAGGGATGTACAAATGCAGTAAAGGTTCCTCTGATTGCTTCATGTCATATTTAGCAGTTGATTTTAAAACAAATTTATAAAATGAATTATACAAAGGTTGAACATTTTATCACATTGCCTGGTTTTCATGGGCATCACATATCATTCCTAGTCATTTATTCTGACTATTAATCCACGGTAAGTGTGCATTTTTAATCAACACTTATTTTAAACATAAAAAACTTTTTGTAAAAATTTAATAAACATAAAGCCTATGATTAAATCAGACCGATGTATTACTCTTCATATTGTTTGCCAGAGATTACAGAATCATTCATTCAAGTAATGCTCTTTCCATCACTAAGCTCCTGTTTGAGGTAATGGACCAGTAAGTGGCTTTAAGACAGCTTTTGGACTACGACTGAGACTGAAGCAGCTGAAAGGATTTATACCGATCATTTGTCTGAGTTAGACTCAAGGACACTAGAACACAGAGGTGTGTTATGTAATAGTGATAGAAGTATCCTTACTTTTACAACATTTACATACTTTTAAAAAATAAAAGTTGTGCTCAGATGATAGACTCTAGTAGCTGTGGTAGCCAGGCTCTGTGAATGTGATTAATGTATTACCAGCCCCAACAAAAAGGTATTTCTACTCATGTGCCAATCATGTTGCCAGTAATTTCAAAAAGCCTCATTTCCTGCACTAGCTTTCAGGTGTTCTAGCCTATAGTCTGGTCCCAAAATAGGCTATGACTTTAACCATGGAACACCATGGGACACAAAAAATTGTGGTGTGGCGTGTGGATTTGGTAGTAGGACAAAAGGAATGGACTGTATTTGTAGGGATTTGGGTTTTCAAAACAGCTAGATTCACCTCATTTTACCACACTTGCTGATTATGCCTTTAATGTACTACTTCGAAGCAGTTCCACTCAAGCCTGACCCAGTTATATTTGAGTCAGTGCTTTTGTCTAAAGAGTTCTGCTCTATTGTTTCTTTCAGACAATGCTCACAGCCATATCTATGAGTGCCATTGCTACAAACGGAGTAGTTCCAGGTGAGATGGCATTGCCGTCCCAGTCATTATTAATTATTCATAAACATTCCTAATAGGTAATAAGAATAAACATTATATATGTAAATATGTATATGTATGTGTGTGTATAGATTCTATGTGTATATATATATATATATATATATATATATATATATATATATATATATATATATATATATATATATATATATATATATATATATTTATTTATTTGTGTATATCTGTACATATGTTTATTCTGTAGTACTACATTGCACTTCTGGTTAGATTCTAACTGAATTTCTTTGCCTTGTACATTGCCTTATGTACCCATGTGCGATGACAATGAAGTTTAATCCTAATTAATTAAGTTATTTACATAGTTACATAGTTATTACATAGTCACCACTTTTATTTTGACAATCACTTGTGCAAATACTTTGCATTGTAAATGTTTATGACTAGTATTTTCCCTGTCTCTGTTTTCCCATCATAGCTGGTGGATCCTATTACATGATCTCTAGGTCTCTGGGTCCAGAGTTTGGAGGAGCTGTAGGACTGTGTTTCTATTTGGGTACCACATTTGCTGGAGCCATGTACATCCTTGGTACTATTGAGATTCTTTTGGTGAGTTCTGTCTAAATGCAATTGTTTATGGTCTGTTCTAGGGTCAGGCTATAACATAAAGCGATAGACTACAGTGATCAGATGTGACTACATCAGCATTTATTACAATGATTAAATTTATTCATGAAATGCAAAGCACATATTATGAGAAACATCTAACTGAAATTATAAGGACCTACCTATTCAATTTAAAACAGGAGAAAAATATTACAAAGAAAACAGTCTTCCCTTTAATTGATTGCAATTAAAAACATGCAGTTTTTAAATGAAGGTTTTTATTATTAAGGGAAAATATAATCCAAACCCACATGGCCCTGTGTGGAAAAAGTGTTGAAATATCCACAAATGGTGAAAACATGGAACAGTGGTGAACCTTCCCAGGAGTGGCCGGCAGACCAAAATTACCCCAAGAGCACAGTGACGACTCATCCAAGATGTCACAAAAGACCCCACAACAACATCCAAAGAACTGCAGGCCTCACTTGCCTCAGTTAAGGTAAGTGTTTATGACTCCACCATAAAAAAGAGACTGGGCAAAAATGGCCTGCATGGCAAAGTTCCAAGACACAAACAGCTGCTGAGCAAAAAGAACATACAGTAAAGGCTTGTCTCAGATTTGCCAGAAAAAATCTTGATGATCCCCAAGATGTTTGGGAAAATACTCTGTGGACTGACGAGACAAAAGTTTAACTTTTTGGAAGGTGTGTGTCCCATTACATCTGGCGTAAAAGTAACATTTCAGAAAAAGAACATCATAGCAACAGTAAAATGATAGCAACAGTAAAATATGGTGGTGGTAGTGTGATGGTCTGGGGCTGTTTTGCTGCTTCAGGACCTGGAAGACTTGCTGTGATAAATGGAACCATGAATTCTGCCTTCTATCAAAAAAACCCGTAGGAAAATGTGCGGCCATCTGTTTGTGACCTCAAGCTGAAGCAAACTTAGGTTCTGCAGCAGGACAGTGATCCAAAACACACCAGCAAGTCCACCTCTGAATGGCTGAAGAAAAACAAAATGAAGACTTTGGAGTGGCCTGGTCAAAGTCCTGACCTGAATCCTATTGACATGCTCAAGGTTCATGCTCGACAACCCTTAAATGTGGCTGAATAAAAACAATTCTGCAAAGATGAGTGGACTAAAATTCCTCCACAGCTCTGTAACAGACTCATAGCAACTTATCGCAAACACTTGATTGCAGTTCTTGCTGCTAAGGGTGGACCAACCAGTTATTAGGTTTAGGGGCAAACACTTTTTCACACAGGGACATGTAGGTTTGGATATTGTTTTCCCTTAATAATAAAAAAAAAAACCCTTCATTTAAAAACTGCATGTTGTGTTTACTTGTGTTATCTTTGACTAATAATTTAATATGTTTGATGATCTGAAGCATTAAAGTGTGACAAACATGCAAAAAAATTAAAAAAACAGGAAGAGGGCAAACACTTTTTTACACCACTGTATAAAATTCATAAGATGTTTAGAAGTTACATCTTACAATCTCACAATAAGGCTGTTGAGAGTTCTCGAAAATACTGTCTACCAGCGGAAGCTGAACTGGTTCTGCTCAAGAAATGTCTGAGACACCGGAAGGTGCCAAAAATCCACACCTTTGTGACTTTTTATATGGACATTACCCCCACTGCTAGCAAATCATCACTGTTGTTGGCCTGTAATTAACAGAATACACTCAAACACCTACAAGAAAGGATAGGAGCCAGTCATTCAGTCCAAGTTTCATAAAAAAGCAAGTCATAACATTCCTCCACTTTTCTGAATTACTGTGTAGATTGACATTTTAATGGTACATTGTTTATAATCCAGTCCTACATAGTGCCCAGTGCTGCCATCTTTAAGGCAGAGGAGAAGGAGTTTGAAGCAGCGGCCATGCTGAACAACATGCGAGTGTATGGCACCTGCTGCCTCGCCGTGATGGCATTGGTGGTGTTTGTTGGAGTGAAGTATGTCAATAAGCTAGCGCTGGTCTTCCTGGCCTGTGTTATCCTCTCTATTTTGGCCATCTATGCTGGTGTCATAAAGACCATCTTCGAGCCACCAGTCTTTCCGTGAGTAAAAAAGTGCAACCTTTGTGTGATGACAATTCTTGTTGTTTTACTTTTGTGCAACTCAAAGCTTGTTGCTTGGAAAAAAAGGCTTTTGATTGGATGGTATTTTTGATCTGTTTTAATACACAGGATGTGGTTTCTAAAGTGGTAGAGACAATTAGGTGAGGTGTGTGGGTTTATTAAAGATAGACCCAGTAAAAGTGAAAAACGTTTGTCTGTAATTATGCATGCACTAAAGTGCAATAGGGTTTCCCGTTACTGAGAAACCAGAAAAGCTTCTGTTCCCTCATGGTGGAAAACTTTCTGACTGTTACAGTATGCTGATATTTAATACGCCATTCATACATTTACAGAAAGCCTCATCATATTACTGGTTATATAGTTCTTTTTATTTAGTTCTTTAAATAATTTTTGTAATGTTTATAGATTCGGCTTAGATTATGTGACCCATTTTCCATGCATGTTTTTATGAATTAACAGTTTCTATAGAAATTGTAGCATATTAGATCTACCACATTAATTACAAGCCTGTTATTGGCCATGCACCACTGTAATAGAAAGTTAATTATCACTTCCTGCTCAATCAAATATTTGAGAATTGAACAGTACTGTGTTAAAATTTACTCTACTTGGATCCAATATGCCATGTAGGTTAATGTGGCTTTAAATGTGTTTCTGGTGTTTGATTAGGAAAATGTAGAAGTTATCATTGGAGCTTAGGATGTGGAAATGACCCATTTAGTCTGTTTATAATGTAAATGGACTTCTTACATCATGTACCATCTGGATCTCTGATTACTTTTGCACATTAGATTATTTTGAGCAGAGAAAATGGGTGAGCTACAGCTGTGGAACTATAAATAGTCATGTATGAAATTTGCTGACATCAGGTAGAAATTTAGGCCGATGCAATATACAAGTGAGTGTTTATATTTAGTTAACGTAATTTCTGTGAGCCAGTTAGTTTGTTGCTCTTTTAACCAATATACACTCATTTTACACTAATACGAGCAATTGTAAAATCTGGAGATAAAAACATGAGATCGACATGTTTTAGAAAAGCTGTAAGAACCCTGATATTAACATCCTGGATGTTCTGATAAGCAGGAACTGTTTAACACTTTCCATGTTAATTAAGGAATAAACCAATTGGCCATGTGCTGTTAGAAAAGTTATAAAATAATCAACAACAGGTTGGTGTGATTTAGCTTGACAGCACAAGTTACCATGGCAAGACTTATGACGTTAAGTTTAGTAACGAACGAATCTCTGTGCTTTATATCCGTTTATAGTTACATTAACCATTGTGGCAATCTGGCTTCTGATATATCAGATCTCACGTTTTTATAGCAATCCGGATTGCACTTTATGACCCAGGCATGTAACACCAAACTCAGAGTGTGAATATATATCATTAAAAGCTTGTGTTTTCAATTTGCTCTCCAAAGGGTCTGCTTGCTGGGAAATCGCACACTCCAAAACCAAGACTTTGATAAGTGTTTAAAGACTGAGATCATTAAAAATGCTACTGTGACCACAAAGCTGTGGTCTCTCTTCTGTGACTCCCCTCATCTCAATGCGACCTGTGACGATTATTTCACAAAAAACAATGTTACGGAAGTGCCGGGAATTCCTGGCCTCACCAGTGGTGCCATCTCAGGTAAGGGACAGGCTCATGTAAATCCCACTCAATCTCTTGATTACTTGCTCCTTACATGCTCTTACATTTAGCAGAGAGAAGGTTTTCCTTGACTAGAGATTACCATTTTTGTCATTATGCCATTCTTAGATGTACTGAAATGGACCACTATTAATAGGTAAATGTAAGCCATATTCATATAAACAGCCAGGAAAAGTATTCTTGAGAGACATGAATATTTACTTGCTTACATTGTCCTAACTATAGGTGGTATCCATATCTACTGTACAGTATGTTGGATTTAAATATTTCTTGAGAAAATCCACCTGATGTGTCACTGTAGCTGAATTGTATCAGTTTAGCTATATATACATACATACATACATACATACATACATACACACACACACACACACACACACACACACACACACACACACGTGTGTGTGTATATGCCGATAACGTACTGTGCTTATATACTGTACATTTTATAACTTACAACAAATGACATCTTTTTCTTCAACAATTCTAAAAATCTATACAGTTCACTTTGTAATCAGATGGTCTGGTTATCAAATTATTCATGATGCTCCTGCACCACTGTCTCTTTTCACTTTTGGGTGTAACCAGAGAAAAATAAACATTTTTTTTGTCCAGGAAATCTGTCCTGTATTTTGTGAATGTCAACATCAATGACTGACTAGACTTTCAATTTCAATTCTTATTTTAGACATAAACGGATTTTATTTAAGTCTACGGTATGTTAGTAAATTCCTCTTGAGTGATTTTTATTTTTGTTTTTGTAAGATCTATGACATTCATGAGGTTTGCCGTAGCATTAATGGTGGTTTCTGTCTGAGCAGAGAACATGTGGTCGAGCTACGGCCATGCTGGGGTGCTAGTAGAGAAAAAGATGGAGTCTGTGGCAGTGTCCGAATTGACTCATGACACCTCCTTACCCTATGTACTCAACGACATTGCCACCTACTTCACTCTACTGGTGGGCATCTATTTTCCTTCAGTCACTGGTAAGGGCACGCTAACCTCTCCCTTACCTTTCTTTTTTCCCTTTCTTTTTTTTTTAGCAGGTTATTGCCAGTCAGTTCCACCCACTTGAATTTAATCTCTGTTCTGGCCTGTTGGCTTGCGCTGTATCTGAACATACATAGAAGGTCAAGGAGCGAGCAGGGAGTTCATGCTTATCTGTTCACTTCAGCTGGAAATGTCTCATGCCAGTTTGCTTTTACTCAGAGGCCTCATGCCTACTCGCTGTAACACAACAGTGCTCATATCAGCAATTATGGAAAAATTCAACATATAAAAATGTATATAATTATGCAAATACAAACTTAGAAGAGAATATTAATTATAGCCACTTTTTTGTTATAAATATTGTATTTTTTATTTTCTTTATTTTCCAGGTATCATGGCTGGATCCAACCGCTCTGGAGATTTGCGGGATGCACAGAGATCCATTCCAATAGGAACCATTCTTGCCATAGCAACTACTACCTTCATCTGTATCCTTAATGCAGTCTCTGTGACTTTAGAATAGCAGTCTCAATTGTTGTTTCTTTTTAAATCTGCCCTAAAGTCTAAAGTAATTAAGGTTTATTTGACATTATTATTATTATTATTATTATTATTATTATTATTAGTAGTAGTAGTAGTAGTAGTAGTAGTAGTATAATTTATTAGTTTACTAGTTAACATTCTCTTAACTATGTCATTTAGACCTCTCTTGTGTAGTCCTCTTCGGTGCCTGCATTGAAGGAGTGGTTCTTCGAGATAAGTGGGTACTTTTACTTTGTCTATAAATAAATCATAGAAAAGACCAAAATCTGAATTCAAGGTCTAAAAATAAAGTGAGCAGAAACCAAAAACTAAAATGCAACCAGAACTGGCAAGGATTTTATAGTTCTCAGTGACTTAGAAGCAAGTATGAAGTAGATGATTGTAAACTTGCTAGGATTTGGGGAAGCTTCTTCCATATAGTAGACTTAAATCAAAATCTATCTGTCTACACAGCTCTGAATATAAAATAAACATAAAAAAAGACATTAAATTGTAACTAGAAATATCTTATCAGGTTCGGAGATTCAGTGAAGAAGAACTTAGTGATTGGTACTTTATCATGGCCCTCTCCATGGGTGATCGTGATTGGCTCATTCTTCTCCTGCTGTGGGGCCGGTCTGCAGAGTCTCACCGGCGCCCCTCGGCTGCTGCAGGCCATCGCACGAGATGGCATTGTGCCTTTCTTGGAGGTAACAGTGACGCGCACACACACACACACACACACACACACACACACACAATTGCTTTATTTCTGGCTTTCTGAACAATTATAACTTCCCTATGTGGTGGGGTAAAGAGCTTTCTATTTTTAGAGGCTTAGCTCCTGTCAAGTCTCACTGTCCTTCCTGTTACTGTTTTAAAATGTACATTTTATTTTCTAATCTTATTATTTACAAAAAATAATAAATGCATATTAATTAGATTAATATTAATAAGATTAATATTATGTTATAATTAACACTCACACATAAGCCTTGTCCTTTGCACCCTAAGCTTTGATATCAGTATATCTACAGTATAATGTAGATCATTAAAAAATAAAATGCATAACATATTAAAAAAAATAAATACAAAGAAGGTAAATGGGTAAATAGTGTGCAATATCTGGCTAGTCTGGTTAATGTAACCACGTGTAAAATGGAGCCGCTCGGCTCTGATTATTTTTCTCCTTTTCCTTTAAATCTTGCAAAGCTTGTAAAGTATCAGCACAATGCGTGTAAAGGAGCAAGGGGAAGTTGGGAAAATTTTAGTCTAAATTGCTTCACATGCAGAATAAGCCTATAAACCAAATTGTTTATCAGCTATATTTTCATTTAAATCTTCATAAATAGCATCAAGCTGCAACTCTGAGTGGTTCTGCAGTTTGTGCTCAGCAGCCAATCCACAGCGTTTTGTATATACTGTCGAACAGGGCAGCGGACATTCTCCAAGGTTCTTGATATCCGATCCCACAGAAATGTCATTGTAACACAGTGAATCAGACTGCAAGTGGATTTATATTTAATACTGTATGTGTCTGAACACAGCTCAGATAATTTTTCCTGTTTTCAGGTGTTTGGCAAAGGAAAAGCGAACGGTGAACCTACATGGGCCCTGCTGCTTACTGCAGGTATCTGTGAAATCGGCATTCTCATCGCCTCACTGGATGCTGTGGCTCCCATCCTGTCCATGTGAGTGGAGTTGATTTCCTATCAATCTTTATCTCATGTGTTCATTCAGAGTGCCATAATAGTATTTAGTCACATTTTTCTTTTTTTTCTTTAAACTACTATTTGCTACTTTAATTTTGCTTTAAACTACTAAGTTTTCCCCTCAATTTTTCCCTACGCCTTTTCATTTCCTGCTCTTTTGGCTAAGACATGTATGCTTCTTCATCTCTCAAACTGAACTCACTTATTCCCATGTCTGACTGTACTCCCTCACCAGCTTTCATGATAATAATAACTTTAATATACCTTCAAACCCCCTAACAAGCTCTCGTTCATAATACCTTCCTTTCTTCCTGCTCACCTGTTTATTTCAGGAAGCGGTTTTCGGAATTATGACATGTTTTGATTATGATTTTTTTTAATGTGTGTGTTTGTCTTCCAGGTTCTTCTTGATGTGTTATCTGTTTGTGAATCTGGCCTGTGCTCTTCAGACCCTCCTGCGCACCCCTAACTGGCGGCCTCGCTTTAAGTTTTATCACTGGTGAGCATGGAGCATAGGTCAAACTGACCTCACTCATGTTGGATTGTGTTGGTTCATTATCAGTATACAAACTATTTTTAGCTTATCCATGTAAAGCAAGTGAACCAGAGCTAATTATCCTCTCAGGGGTCAGTGATGTCATCATCATGTCAGACAGGCATGGAAACCTGCCCTGCTCCTATTAGCTACTCCAATTACAGAGTCTCAAATCTCTCTCAGGACACACTCTCGAAGGATACACACTCGAAGGATACACACTTTGGTCCGTGATGATGTATGAGGGCGGATTCAACTGCAGAGGAGGTGGAGGTTCTTTAGGGCTAAAGACACACGGCCTCCCTACTGCCATTTCTTCAAAGTTGAGGGATGCCTTGTTTTTTGGCCCCTTCATTTTTCTCCAAGCCTCTTGCTTAAATCTCATTACCAACTTATGTTTTGATCACACTGCCCTAGTGCATATTCCCTCATGCAATGTTTGCAAGGGTTTATTTTGTTAAAGGTGCCATAGGTAAAAATGTAAAGTGTTTCAAGACCTGTACTAATCGTATTATTACAAAGATAGATAGGAAACAATGTGGTTTGGAATACTCGTATGCTGTTCATCTGGTTAGGTTCTTCATTATAAGTTTCTATATAAAATTTTCTGATCCAGAATTATCCCTGCCACCCATTGAAAAGTAAAGCTTCTCAACTCTTTTTTGTTAAAAGGAAATGTGTGTGCCTTCCGATATATTAACAGAAGGTATCTATAGACTTCCTGAGACTCTGTTTAGAAAAAAGTTTATAATTATAAATAGATATTATAAAAACAGGGTCTGGTAGATGACAATTAAGCATTTTTTAAGTAATGTCTACATAACAACAGCAGCTCTTTCTTTCAGTCAAATACAAACTCTTATATTTCTCTCTTATCCAACAGGATGCTGTCTTTCCTAGGAATGAGCCTGTGTCTTTCCCTGATGTTTATTTCCTCTTGGTACTATGCCCTGGTAGCCATGGTCATCGCTGGCTGTATCTACAAATACATCGAGTACAGAGGGTAAGCTCAGCTGAATGGTGCTGAAAGCACAGGTCCAGATCGACAGCACTGCATGTGTAGGCTTATAATTATATGATTCGCTTTTCTATATGGCAATATTTCACAGACATAGTCAAGAAGTGTGAAAAATCAACCTCTGGCTTTAATATATTTGTACGTTTGTGTGTATACAGAGCTGAGAAGGAGTGGGGCGATGGCATCCGTGGACTGTCGCTCAATGCGGCTCGTTACGCTCTCATTCGGCTGGAGGAAGCACCGCCACACACTAAAAACTGGAGGTGAGAATTCTAGTGTCTGCATATAAAATAATCAAATCTTCATATGGGGAGCTAATATTTGAATCTGATTTATCTTCCCTACACAGATTATAGTGACCGCATTTCTTGCTAGTTGCTATAATCCAAAAAGAATTACTATTTATATGCCTCATGACCTTGTTAATCCCACACTGAATAAATTACCTGCCCTTCGACCCTCCGCGATTCATCCAACGCTTAACACTCAAAAATGTTTTTGTTGAGGCCAGATATTTTCCTCGTTCTAATTCCAGCTATCCGAGGGTTGTCGTAATCTGATGCCAAGAAAAAAAGAACTCCATCCCATAATGCCATCTGTCCAAGCGGGCAGAACGTTGTGTGGAGACGAAACCAGTGCCCTTCTGCACCCTCATTGTCGCTTAAGCCTCTTTACGTGACTTGATGCCAGTGTGTCGCTGCAGACAAATTAAATTTGCTGGCCTGTGTTTCAGTTCTTAATAAAAATGCTATTACTCCTCTCACAGTTCCAACTCCTGCAAGATTATTTAGTTTATGTGCTTTAAAGAGTGTAAATGTTGAAGCTGGTATTAACAGTAAAAGAATGAGGAGTGGCAGTGTGGCATTTTCATTAGGTATGTCAACCTGTGAAGTTCATGTTAAAAAAATAGAGGAAGTAACTTTAGTTTCACAGACTGAAATAAAGGAACTCTGTACAAAACATAGTACAGGACGGTGACATAGTGTGTAGCATAGATGCCTCTTAGCTCCAAGGTCCTGAGCTTGGGTTACTGTAGAGTTTCACATGTCAGCATGTTTGCCTCACACCTTCAGAGTTGGGTTGTTCAATTCCAGTCTCCACCCTACTGTACGTACACAGTTTCTTTGCTGTGATTTGGAAATTTGTTATAGACGTGTTATAGGCTGATAGGCATCGCTAAATTGTCTGTAGTGTATGAATGGGTGATGATGGTGAATTTTTCTCTGTATGTTTGCATGGGTCTCCATGATTCAGGTTGGTGGATTGAATTTGATATCCTAAGTATGTAAACTATTGAACCTTGTGAACTAGTGTTAATGTATTCAATGATCGAGACTTCAAAGCACTGATGTACGTCGCTCTGGATAGGGGCATCTGCCAAATGCTGTAAATGTAAATGAATGTGCTAAATTGCCCATAGTGTGTGAATGTCTATACGGAATGCCGTCCCATCTGAGGTGAATTCTCCCATCTTTCATCCACTGTTCCTGGGAGAGGCTCCAGACCCACCACAACCCTGCTCAAAGATTCTTAACCCTTTTACCAGTACACTGTTGTTCACCTGCGGAATGGAAATGGATTATTTTATTGACCAAGTCTTGTAAAAAAAATAGTCAGGATGCTGTCGGCTATCAGTGTAAAACGTTTTTACCTCTGTTCTGTTTATGAACTTTTCTACTAATTTATTGCCCCTAGTAGGTTCAGTAAAAGCAGAAACACTTATGAAAAACTACAAATATGCAATACTAAAACTCGAGTATCTATTTCATATGAGCCATTAACCACCACTGTGGAGTGTGACATGACAAAGAAAGTCAATTCTGAATATGGACAATAAATAGGCAGAAATAATAATAATAAAAAAAAACAATTTGGAATAAAGTTCCAATTAAATACCTAAATCATGATGTCCTTCTACAATTATATTCCTAAAGGAACAAAGCTGGAACATTCAAAGGAACCTTATTGACAACCAGTTTAGTCAAGAGTAAAGATTTAGACTCTGTAATGTTTTCTACCTGAAAAATCTTCTAACTTCAGTTAGTGGTGCATTTTTTTGTCAATCACATTAATTGGTAAAAATGTAAGCACAGAATTATTTTATACTTACAGTAAGACATGTGTCATTACTTCTTATGACAGCTGTACTCATGTTATACGCACACGAATTGAAGAGGGATTTGGCTGAATGTGGGTTGTGATTAATTCACACGACACATCTATTCTCAATTCTTCAATAATAAAATCCTGGAGGAACTGCAACTTTCACCACAAACTAGGATTATAAATCCTTATTCATATTCATAAACTGCATTAAAAGGATGTTCAATGTGAGTGTATTGACAATAAGTATCCTGGGATTAGCACAGGAATGTCTTTATGATTCCAGCAGCTGTTCTTAGGCCTATTTAAGCCTCTTCAAAGCAACATATAAGAATACAAGTGCAACAAAACCTCAGAGAAATAATCATGAACTGACATTTGCAGTACATCAACATCAACCATCTCCTGTGTTGTTGTGTTCCAGGCCTCAGCTGCTGGTGCTGGTGAAACTAGACTCGGAGCTGAAAGTGAAGCACCCTCGTCTACTCTCTCTCACCACGCAGCTGAAGGCAGGTAAAGGGCTCACCATTGTGGGCTCTGTGCTGGAAGGTACTTACCTCACCAAGGATACAGAAGCCAAGAGAGCTGAGCAAGTAAGACCACAGATCTACTCAGTGATGGCTGCATGCATTAAGTAACATAACTAAAACATTTCCTAGCATGCTACATTCATTATTCACCAAATTAAAATTTATTTACTTTGGGGTACTGGGAGTTAAAGCAGTGGAAACATGTTTTGTGCAGATCCCAGAATAAAATTTTAGACGGTTGAGGTGGCATGTAGTATAAAGCATAAGGAGATACTGGCACCTAGTGGTACAAAGGAATTTTATTTCTTTTTTTTATTTTAATCACTATAATTGTTTAAAATCAGTGAATCAGCTTTTTAATATTGGTCTTATAAAGCTACTGAGTGACTCATACACCATAAATTGGTATATTTTCTGTTCTGATTGGCCAGAATTTATAGTTGCGAATTTATATATTTATCAGGTTTATGTTTGCGTTCTTTGTTTAAAGGCAAATTTTTATAGTAAAATCTTTGACAGGGGCATCGTTTCACTTCAAATAAATAGATTTTAAAAAGATTGTATTTGTTTTGATGAAGTTTTCTTCAAGGAAACAAATTTATTATTTATAGAAAGAGTTTACAGTATCAGTGTTTTGTAATAGTTAGCAGTAAAGCTATACATTTTCCAACATGGGGAAAGTCTTCATGGCAGAGGAGCTGCATTTGCTATTTGTCTTATTAACTCACGTTGACCTTTTGCCTATAACTCTAAATGGATAAAATATATAATATCATTCTGTAATATATAAACTCCCCTTAGGTTTGGGAAGTTATTTTGTTATAGGTTTTGCGTACGGGCCGCTCTGCACCGATTCGTTAATTATTTTACAATAACATCATGCCTCCAAGTGTTTTATTCCTTACTTACATACTAATATCAGTTTATTCTGCTGTTCTTATCACAAAACAAATAGCACTTAAGGTAAAGCAATATAACCAACTGAGACAAAGAACAAACATTCTGATAAGATAACTTAAGTGTATCTAAATAGTATTTATTTATTTTTTTCTAATTTTTTTTTTTACTTTTGTTCTTTGTAGAACATTAAAGTAGCCATGACTGCAGAAAAGACCAAGGGCTTCTGTCACGTGGTGGTGACATCCAACCTGCGTGATGGTATCTCACACCTAATCCAGTCAGCCGGGCTCGGGGGCATGAAGCACAACACAGTGCTGATGGCATGGCCGGGTTCCTGGAAACAGTCCAACGACCCTCTCTCATGGAAAAACTTTATAGGTTAGCATCTTAAAATAATGTTTTGGTAAAGATTATTATTATTATATATAAAAAACACCTTTGTCTACAATTTCATTTACATTTGCTTCTTCTTCTTATTCTTCAGAGACTGTGCGAGAGACCACAGCGGCTCATCAGGCTTTGCTGGTAGCTAAGAACGTGGACAACTTCCCTCAGCAGGAGCGGCTACGAGAAGGCACCATAGATGTTTGGTGGGTGGTTCATGATGGAGGAATGCTGATGCTCCTGCCCTTCCTGCTCCGCCAGCACAAGGTATGCAAAACTAATGTCTGAGCATGATATCTGAATGATCTGACCACAAAAGCTTAACTAACCAATGATGGAAGTTATTTTACATAAAAGGTGTCTGTTCTCCCTGTTTTCTTCTTCCTCTGTCTACTTCTACTTTTCTCTGTGTCTCGGTCAGGTGTGGAGGAAGTGCAAGATGCGCATCTTCACCGTAGCTCAGATGGATGATAACAGCATCCAGATGAAGAAAGATCTTCAGATGTTCTTGTACCACCTTCGGCTTGATGCCGAGGTTGAGGTTGTTGAAATGGTAAGCTTGTGTACGGATAGTTGACTTTTGAGCTCCTGTGATCGCAGCCGTATTGTAAATGCTGTCTTTTTTTTCTTTTAAACAAATCTTGTGTTCTTCTGCGTTTTCCTGAAAACAGCACGAAAGTGATATCTCGGCTTTCACCTATGAAAAGACCCTGGTTATGGAGCAGCGATCCCAGATGCTGAAGCAGATGCATCTCTCCCGGACAGAGAGGGAGAGAGAGGTAATGATTTTGCAAAAACTTCCTTATTCTGTTATGTTGAAACTTTATAATGGCATTTGGGCAGCAACCATGAAATTTTACTGTGATACTAGCATGAGAGGGTTTTTATTGTGTTATAATTGCCTAAAGTCACCCAAAACCAATGTAGACCATAATCGTTTTTGTTTTTTTTGTAATTAGTAGCAAATAATATTAACTGCTTTATTTATTTATTGCTTCCAGTAGCTATGAGAAAACTGCTCAGAAACATCCATCAGGAAACTTACAGAAAGCCAAATGTAAATGCCCCTAAACATTCATGTGCCTTCCCCTTCTCCTATTAAAGTAAAGATTTTATATACATGGGCTGCATTATTACAGCTGGGGTCATAATTTTACATACAACAAATTTATTTATTTGTTTATTTATTAATTAGACAGATTATGCTGCCCTGAATAAGCTGTTTTACATAATAGATGTTTAAATATAGTGCACAAGTCACAATGGTAACTGAATGTACTCAAATGAACCAGTTCCAAAGTTTAACATATACTTGATTCTTAAAACTGTGTCTTGTTACCTGCATGATCAACAATAGTTCTTCAGGAATCCCTTGTTTGTCCTGAGCAGTTAAACTGCCTACTCTTCTTCAGAAAAATACTCCAGGTCATACACATTATTTGCATTTCCGGCATCTTCTACATATTCCACATATATAGTGACTATATGATTCTGAAATCCATCTTTTCATTCTGAGGACAACTCAGGGACTCGTACAAAACTATTGCAAAAAGTACAAACCTCTCAAAAAGGCAAAAAAAAATGTTAAGATCTAGTGGGTGTAACATTTTGAACAGGATAATCGATATAAATTATTTTGTTTAAAGATCTTATATTTTTCTTGTTGTATAACCCTTTATGCTACATAAGATATTTACATGTTCCCAGAAGACAAAATAATAATTTACACCATTCATTCTGTTCAGAATTTACATTTATTGTAATAAATTTTATAAATTATTTAACCTTAGCTCATGACCCCAGCTGTCAATTGGGACATATAGTCCTTTATGTTTGTTCAGTACTCAACATTATTATTGAGATTAACATTTGTTAAAAAATGTAATGGTAATTGTTTTTATTTCCCCAGGCTACATACTCACATTATTTTTATTGAAATGATTCCATGTTTACGTTTAGGGTGACTTTAACTCTAGGGTCTAGGGTGACTTTAACATTCTAACATGTCTGTGAGAATAACAGTATGTTATTGGGTTTTAAAACAATTCCATGTTGGCATCAATTGAGCCAATGGTGGTAGTTAGGATAGTATGTGGGGGAAAAACAACAGGAAGTACAATTTCTGGTTCTCCTGATCAGTTATGTTTGAAAATCTAATCATAGATCCTATTGTATTGAAAAATCATCTGAAATCTTTAGAAGACCTAGCATGAAACCTTGTTGCACACCATAATGTAGCCGTATGACATCTCTCGTATTGTTGCTGCTATGGGGACTGGAACTTCCCCCTTCAGATTCAGAGCCTCACTGACGAATCTCGTAGCTCCATTCGGAGGAAGAACCACACTCGGGCTCAGAGCTCGGGCTCAAGTAACCAAGGTGCTGCACTGGAAGACGAAATGGAGAATGAGGTAGCGAATTGTGAAAACCGTGCCCTTCGAGAGCACCACCCTGGATCCAACCCTCACAATTACAGAGCCGCAAACAAGCACAGAGAGCTTTACAATACAGTCAAAGACAAACCTTTTAAATCTTTAATCTTTACACAGAAATCTCTGTTGGGTACCAGGTGATGTTGTGGCTCTGTAACTGTCATGGTGTGTTCATCCAGCTCCGTGACTCCTCCCATTAAGCATGACTCTCTGATACCATGCACAGTGGCCTCCACCTCCTTGTGAACCCCCTATGAACATAAATATTCTTCTCCTTTCCTTACACACATTATTATTTGCTACCCTTCTCATAGCGAAAGCTTCACTACAAACTTTCCTCTTTACTTAGCTAGCAAACAAGTAGCAGATGGTAGCTTGGATTTTGACCCATGCGTTCAAATTTTTTGTTCACAAATAATATGCATAACATTGCATGCCAGCTTGTTGGTATAATACCATGTCATTGTGCATATTAATACAGTAGTTTTCAATAACATGTAAAAACTAAACATCAAACAACCTTTATTGTGTGTTTTACATGTTGTACAGCATGGATCATGGTACTCATATGAAACACACTTTCACCTCCATGTATACATTGTTGTTTTTAGTGTATCCATTGCTCAAGTTCTGTGAGGTTTTCATTATTATTTTTTAGCAAATTTACTAAAATATGTCAATTTTACCTCAATGAAGTTCTAAAGTTTATCATAGAGCTCCGTAATTTTTGAATTTTTGAATAAGCTAATCATTTTAATCACAAAAATCTATTAACATTTAGTATGTAACTCTGTTTAGCATGCTAATCATGTTTGCTATTGTAGTCAAAATTGCAAACTTGTAACTAACAAATTGTAATAGGAGGAACATTACAATTTATTTTTAAATCAGTTTAGAATAGAAGAGAAAAAAATACTAAACCAAATTGTTCATCTTGGATTGTGTCTCTATTAGCAGTGACTTTTTAGCATTTAGATTTAAGTAGTCACAGTTTATAGTAAGGAGCAAATACCTGATCGGATTATGTTTTGTAAATACAATTCTACTTTGCCTATAGGCTATAATTTCCCCATGTATGAGAAAGGACATTTTTGTATATGCCTGCCCAGAAGTTAATTAGCTAGTTTTCCTAGAGCTAGCAAGCTAGTTAGCCACCTTGCAAATGCTAAATAGCAAAACACAAATGTAAACACAAATCTTCACTCACTCCTGAAAAAAACTTCTGAAAATTGTTTTATTTAATAGAATTGGTCAGTGTCAAACCCTTTCTAAGATTAGCGCGTCCTCTATTTTGGATCTGATGCTCTACATAAGTAAAGTATCCAAAAATTACTTTTATGACAGGTCAGTGTGTCATTTAATGTTGACATGGCATAACCAATATCTAATTGAGGATTTCCTTTTATTAGCTACTATGCACCAGAATTTAATGTTTTCTGAGCCATTGGGAACTGATTTAATGCCTGTAACGATTCCTCAGGCGCAGCTCATTCACGATAAGAACACAGCATCCCATGCTGCTATTAACGACAAAGCTGATGCCACTCCTGACCGGGTACACATGACCTGGACCAAGGAGAAATTTATTGGGGAACGCAATCGCAACCGGGAGCAAAACGCCAGCATGGCTGTGCGGGATATTTTCAATATGAAACCGTGAGTACATAACACATTTTCGAATTATTTCTTCAATTAAATGGGGGATTTGATTAGATTCGTGTACAGCAAAACTATGAAAAACTTTACAAAAAGTGTTTAAGATTACTATTAGTATACATCATCTCAGGTCTGGAAGCAGTTTGCATGATTTGACACATACTCTGCTGATCCTGTGCATATTTATTTTTTCTTTAGTTGTGTCTTCTTTTCAAGGCCACAGCCTGCATGACCTGTAGTAGTATTTGTTACCGTATGTAGGATTTTGCAAGCCATCTTTGTTAAACAGCATGGCCCAGTGTGTAGGCACATTGTCTGGACTAACGGTCATAATCTCACCATGTGTCCTGTGTCTCTGTGTTACTGAATAAACCTCCATAGAGCCAACATCCATGTATGCAAGAATGTGTTACTATCTCAAGTAATACTTAGAAATGATTAGGAAAAACTCTCTTAAACAATGACACGTAACACTTAAATATTCCATATAGCTTACTATATTCATGCGTACATTAATGTATAACTATTAAAAGAATAACATATGACATACTATACTACATTTTATATAATGTCCAGCTCCTTCATTATAATTAGTTATAGAACTTATTATTAATATTTCTCTGCCATGACTATTCATTTATTTTTGACATTATGGGTTGGATTCAGAGTGGAGGTAAGCACAAGCAGTGAGGATTTATTTGATATTCAGACATAACTATGGACTTTATATGAAACCGTTCATTGTAATCATTCCTTAAAAGTCCACCAAAAGTGTATTTTTGTTTGCAACATTTTTGGTGTGCTTAGTAAATTTATCCTTCAAACTACAGGCATGCTTTCCTAATAAGTGAGATTAAATTAACAATAACGAGTCATTAATATTCTACATAAATTTATAGCCTACATCTCTACATTAGATTTAGAATTCTATGTCTATTATGTTTTATTATATTATGTTATATTATGTTATACTATATTGTATAGGTAACGTGTATACAGTACATACAGTATATATAATCTACCAAATAATAGGAAGCACTGGAACATGTGCTGTGGTTTAAAGGTGGTAATCTAGGCGTTATCAAAAAACAAAAAAAAAAAGAACATCACATGTGAACTTCACTAAACTGAATGGAGAGTGAAGAATATTCACATAAACAGCTGCATAACCCGAGTCTGAATACGAATAAATATTAGACCTGTCACCAACTCTGAATACGGCCTGTGTGTGTAGTTATTCAAAGTATCCTTATTTTTATTATTTAACTCTGGTGTCTATTTGACCAGGATCCTCATTATGAGGTCACAGCCTTATGTAAATGTATTTTAAAGAATTTTTTAACAAAAATTTGAACTGTGCTTAAAGCAATGTTTCCAAATCCCAGTTCTGAGGACTACTAATTCAACACATTTTTACGTTATACAGTAGATTTAAAAGCAAATCTTTCTCATAGGGTGTTAAATTCGATCATGTAGCCTTGGCCCTGGGATTGGGAATGCTGTGTTAAAACAGTTATTAGTGTTTCACACTATGTTTAATTAGACAATTGTAGGTTACAGCATTAAGCATTTTTACCTGTGATTTTCTGGGATGGTTGGCATGTCCTCATGAAGGGTTTACAGCAGCGTCTAAGTTTGTCTCTGTTGTTTTGTCCCATTTTCCTCCTTCCAGAGAGTGGGAGAGTCTGTAAGTCCACTTTATTTTTAATGTAGGCCATGTGTCTGTGTTGTTGTTGTCCTGTCTCCTACTGTAGGTCCATTATAATTTATCCTGCTCAGAGTGTCTGTGCGTGTGTGTGTGTGTGTGTGTGTGTGTGTGTGTGTGTTTGAGAGAGAAAGAGATTGTGAGCTTGTGAAAGTGTAAGCATGTGTGTGAACATTGTGTGTGGGTGTGTGAGAGCGCATGTGCATGTGAGTGAGAGAACGAATGAGCATGTGTGAGAGAGTGTGTGTGAGAGAGTGTGAGTTTGTCTGAGAGTCTTGTGTGTGTCTGTGAGCGTGTGTCTGTGAGTGTGTGAGTGTGTGACCGAGGGTGCGTAAGCGTGAGCGTAAGCGTGTGTGAGAGTAAATGTATGTGAGAGCGTGAGTTTGTCTGTGAGAGGTGTGTGTGTGTGAGCGTGAGTGCGTGCGTGTGTGGGCGTGAGTGCGTGCGTGTGTGAGCGTGAGTGTGTGCGTGCGTGTGTGAGCGCGAGTGCGTGCGTGTGTGAGCGTGAGTGCATGTCTGAGCGTGAGTGTGTGTGTGTGTGTGAATGAGTAGATGCATGCTTCTTACAATGCCATTATGTCTTTCACTGCATAAAGCCATTTAATTAGCATGACACAGTAGTATGTTGCTTTCAATCAAAACACTACATGCTTTTCAGACACAGCACCTGGTGTCAGTTTGAGTTTAATATCTGGACACATTATTCAAACCTTACTCTACATCATAAGCCTGAAAAACCCTGCAACCTAAACAGATCTTTGAGTGTGGCTGGAGTGTTGAATTGACATCAGGCTGTGATGGAGGGCATGTGTTTTTGATTGTGTTGTGTGTGAGTGTGTTTAAGTGTAATTTGCGTTAAGGTCTTGTGCAAATACTGCTCCATTCATCAGCTATTAGTGCCATGCGCTTTAACCTCCACTAATGTGCTTTTATTTAACTAGTTGCTCTGACCCTATAGAAGAGCAATGCGGTTTTTAATAAAGATGTTTAGATTTTATTAACAACATATACATGTTGTTAAAATGTATTTATGTAATTCTTATTTACTGATCTGTAATAGAATAAGAATTTCATATTATATAAAGGCATAAAAAAATAATCATGAAATAATAGCAATTTAAAGTCACCCAAAACCTATTTTGAATGTCACTGGGCTTTTTTTCTCTTTATTTATATATAAATATACAAATAAATCCATACAGTGTGTCTGACATGTCAGGATTCTTCTTGTACTTTGTTTTGTATTTATTATTTAAAGCATATGTTCTATGTGCCCATTTTTTCAGCTGCTGAATCATGTTTTGTGGATTTTGCTCAACGTATTCTTCTCGATGTTATTTGCGCAACATGTTCTCTTTGATCACTGACTTTTTGGACACACTGTAGATTATATGAACATAGTAAATAAAAAGACCTCCAATCCTACATGCACCTAAACTGGTAGTGATTTGACTGAATTTGCATATCGGTGCATAATCTATTCATATTTTAATGCTTGTTTGTTGCATACACTTAAATTGTCCAGTTAGATTTCAGATATTATCTAAATAAAATGTCACAAAAAATGGCAGAGATGGTTTTCATTTGATCAAACTGAAATGAATTCAATAATAAGGATTTATAAGGTTTCAGGTGACTTTATTGTGATTTTTTTTCCCCCTTTAATGAATTAATTCTCACATAATCTTATTATAATTGTCTTCTGTGTATTTTGGACCGTATATATCCCCGGATATACAAGACATATACAAGATATATTGGTTATTGCAACTGAATGGGAGATTTAAGCCACAGTACAAACATAGGGGCAGTTCAGTACATTTTTATTCACTTAACTAGTACAAAGGATGTGCCAATTAAATATAGCATTATATCCTGTGACCATAAATCCAGTCTTGCATGTATACTACAGGAACAGCCAGCTAGAGCATTGACCATATTACTTTGAAGCACTAAGTGCTCTCTTTGCCCCTGTATTTGGTGTCTATGGATTGTCACCCATTCTGTTGAGGTTTTCAGACATCAGTCTTTTGATATTTATTATTTCTTTATATGCATTTGGAAAACAGCAACCAGTCAAACGTGAGGCGCATGCACACGGCCGTAAAGCTGAATGAAGTGGTGCTGAACAAGTCGCAGGATGCTCAGCTGGTCCTTCTCAATATGCCTGGGCCACCCAGAAACCGTCAAGGAGATGAGAATTGTATCCTTATCTAAATTTATAACTAAGACAATAATAATAATAATAATAACAATAATAACAATAATAATAATAATTATTATTGTTATTGTTGTTATTATTATTATTATTGTTATTATTGTTATTATTGTTATTATTGTTATTATTATTATTATTTTTATTATTAGTAGTAGTAGTATTAAGACACTACCGTAATTGTAGCTGTTCTTTTTGGTGCCTTTTAGACAAGTGATTTTTATTTTAAAATTTCTGGTCCACCTCACATTATTATTCTTTTGAATTTATTTGTTTATTTATTTATTTTTAATGTTTTAAATGGGCTGATTATTGTATAGTGTAGATGTTTATTCATATCTGAAAAAGGCAAGTCTGGGTGCAGGTTTTCATTCCAATCAAACAGGAACCACACTTGGTTTATCTGTTTAATCAGATGTTATTGGCCTTTTATAGACCAAGTGTGGATTCTGCTTGGTTGGAGATGAACACCTGAACCCTGAACCCTTTTATCCCTGATAAGAAGAAAGCCTAAGCTAAAAAGCTGCACTGACTGATTGTTTGATTGATTGATTGATTGATTTCACTGACAAAAAATATTTTTTTCTTAACCTGTGTGCTTCAGACATGGAGTTCCTGGAGGTTTTGTTAGAAGGTCTTAACCGGGTCCTGTTGGTGCGTGGTGGTGGGCGAGAGGTTATAACCATTTACTCATAACTGCCTTGCTGTTCCAGCTGTATTTGAATAGCATTAATGGTGAAGCTGGGAATGGGATGGTGGCATTATGGAGGACTGGTGTTTCTGGACAGACTGTGCAGTTTTGGCCTTGAAGTAAAAAGGGAGGCAGATGATCCTCCCCAGAGGAACCACAGAAGGCCAAGGGACAAACAAGCACACCACAACTAATGGCACTCATTTCCTTTCTATGTTCATTTTATTTTGTGATTCGTCTTTTGCCCCTACCTTTATTGTCTGTCTCTGTTCAGTGAAGGATATATCAGTATATGCTGTGTTCTGATTGTTAGCATTTTCCAAAGGCATTGATTCCTCTATTCGAGGTTTACGTAAGTTTGTTAACACAGCCATGTCTGAGCATCTTTAAATTGTAATTATTTTCTGTATGTATTACAGAGTTTTTAATGGGACGGGTAGAACTAGAGTTACTCTTGCTCTCGGTGTGCCGCTCATGACGAGGGCCGTAATAAACACCACAGCAGCACTACGTGGTGTTATAACAAAGCCTGGCTAGCTGTTCCGCAGCCATTCTACCTTACGATCATAAGATTAGGTTAGTTAGAAGCAGCAATAGTCACACTCAAAAAGGCTCTTTAGAGCGATGCCATTGAAGAATTTCTGTTTCCCTGAAGAACAGACCCTTCATTTTTTTAAACTATTTAATTTATTGACACTAAAAATAATAATAATAATAATAATAATCATTTTTAACAACTAAGATGCTTTAATATAATGGTAGCATTTATGGTGGGAATTTCTTCCTATGGCATTATTCTTAAGAACCTTTTGTCACCTTTGTCACACATTTTTCTTTAATGTTTATAGTCAAATCCTCATAGTTCAGTCATTCTACATTATCCTTTGTGATCTGCACCAAGTTTAGAAATAAGATATAAATTTTCAACTAGTTAGTATTTATTTGTTTTGTGTTTAGGACTAGCTGTAGTGTCTTTGCCAAAGTTTTGTTGTTTTTCTATTGTATTTTATTTACATGGATACATGCAATAATTTTGGTTTCTTCATTACATCTCATTGCATAATATTATCTAGCTGCTTAAAGGTTTATTATGTTGATATTTTGTATTACTTGAGGTGGTAACTAAGTCTCATAGAAAAAAAAGTTGCAGGAACATAGCCATAATACTTTGCACAAAAAACCCAGACAATCTTGATTTTAGTCGATTTGAAGTTACCAAATATTTTTGGATCCTGCTGTTGAATAAGACTCCCGTAAATGTCATCTAGTGGATCATAATGTTTTAAGCTGGCAGCAAAGTTACAACTAAAGCCGTATTCCTGTATATACAGTTGTAACTGCCTTGACATCTGTACGTTAGTTTGACTTTTTTAATGAGAGGACCAGCAAGTTTTAAATGCTGGGCCTCATAATGTTTTAGTAGTGACAATTGTACACACTAGAAGAGTATAGGCATTTCAGAATCCAGGCTACAAGTCATAATACGTCATATTTACCGTAACATAAAGTTGGAGTGAGCATAACTATAGTCCATGTGCTCATAGGTTTTGTTTTTAGTTGTTGTTTTCTTCCCCAGCACCAGTTCAGTTTAAATGTTAAAGCCAGATTCATAGGAAATCCTGTTTTTGTTTAGGAAGAAAAAATTTTATGTTTTTAACTTTTAACATTGTCTTTTGTATCAAAGTATGATTTGTGCCAAAAATGTACAGGAAGGTAGGTGTGTGTGTGTGTGTGTGTGTGTGTGTTAGGTGTTTTCACAGTCACGCACAGTAGATGGAGAAAACGTGTATGTGTAAGACGACATCCTTTTAAGAATATGTTTCTGTAATTTCAGCTTAAATGGCTTGAATTGTTTTCCTGTCAATAAGGTCAGAAACGTGGCCACGAGAGCAAGTCTAGATTCCCTAACCATCTCTGAAGGTTTTTGCAAGTATCCAGTGCTATTCAAGCCTGTGTGGTGAAAAAGGGATACATCACTGTATACATTTGAACAGTCTCTTTTTGTTTGGTTGTTTTTTTAGCTGTGCAGTATTTTATAACCTGAACATCGTATTTTCTACAGTGCATAGTGACAGAACTGGCCATAGAAAGGGAATCCCAACAGATGGATTTTGATGAATTGGGACTCTCTTTTTTGTGGAGTTTAACATCCATGTTTCTATCCATGTACTAGTTTACTTAGTCTTATTGTGTTGTCTGTTGTCATAGTCTCTGCACTTCAGTTATGTTACTCTAAGTGTTACTGTATGTTTAAATTTAGTGAAATTTGGGAAGAGCTCTAAGTGTGTGTGTTTTTGTCTTTTTTTTTTTTTTTTTTTTCTTTTTCTGTCCCCTAAACCAATAGGAACATGACATGCAATGCTCTTCTGGTTCCTTTGGTAGAACTTTATTATGGGACCAGGACAATAAATGGGCTCCAGCAATTCTAAGAATGGTGTTTATCAAAAATTGAACATTAGCATCAACGATTTGGTGTGAAAGTGGGTTTAACTTTTAAAGTGTTTACCGAGGTGAGACGGCTAAAAAAGAAATGATGATGATGATGATGATGATGATGATGATGAACTGATAAGCCATGGAACTAGTAACTGATAGGATTTATTGATATACTGCTACATTAAGATCAATGACACACAGTGTGGAGAGTTTAACAAACCGTGCCTCATTAGTTTTTTAGAAAAATTCTAATTGTTTGTGTTTGCTTTAGCCTGATTCTAATTGAGAGAGAAGAGAGGTGTGTGTGTGTGTGTGTGTGTGTGTGTGTGTGGTTGTGTGTGTGCGCGCGTTAGAGAGAAAGAAAGTATACTGTAAGTGGAATATCTAGATTCAGTGAAATATATAGCAGACTGATTAAAAATCCACAGAAAATCATCTCAGATCATGAAATCCAAAGTCACCCATCATTCTGCTTTAAAAAAGGCAACCCTAGGTCTCACATCCACTGTGATGAACAGATGGACACGGTCGACCAAAACCTGTACTAGCCTTGTGCATATTATATAAGTGAGGCTCCAAGTGTAGCACATGTGGATGCACAGTAGCGGAAAGTAGCCCTTTAAATTACATGTGTGCCTCAGAATAATTTAAATTAAACAACTGAAATGTATTTTGTGTCTTCTGTCTCATTTGTCTTTTATTTCTGTCGAATTTCTTTATAAAACGTACATTCATTTTTATTTTATTATTTTCTCCACCAGGTGGCAGCAATTCCAGAAAATTCTGTAGCAAATGGTCTAATTGTGTTTAATAAGACCACAGTAGAAAAGAGCTTTTCTGCACCCTGTCCCCAGGGCCGATCGGCCCTATATGCTCACTATGCAAGAGGCGTAGGGCCCCGCAAATTACGCAAATGGTTTACATGGCTCACTGGTCAGGTAGGAGGACCCCTTGGCAGAATTTTGCTTAGGGCCCCAGGGAGGTCAGGATCGCTCTGCCTGTCCCCATACATCATGCCTAAAGTACTAGCATTAAGTTAAGTTATTAAAAGTATAGCTAATGAAAGCTGTTTTTGTCTAAATCTAAGACTCATACAGTGCGTCTCTTCAGTGTTCACTCCCAAGCCACACTCAAACACTTTTAAACACAAAATCATACTTCATGATGAGAAGATTGCTGAACTGATATGCAGCATTATCAATAAGCAATAAAGAACTTACTCATTTTACTTAGAAGTTAATCGCTGGTTGTCCAGATCATTTGTTCTTTATGTTTTTGTTCTTCCTATATATATACAGTATATACACACACACACACGTATGTATGTATAAGAGCATAGCCCAGCATAGTCTCCCTGGATATATATAAAATGTATACATATATGTGTGTGTATATGTGTGTATATATTTATATATATTTATATTTATACAGTACTGTTTATATATTACTGTATAAATATATATCTATATTTATACAGTACTGTTTGTCTGTCGTGTTTACCAATTATATATTTTATGACCCTCTGCAAAACAACGACATTCTTTATGATTCTGTAGGATTGATGACTAGAAGTCCAGCATGGTCTCCCTGGACAATACACCGGATCTAATTCAGTTTATTTGTAGCACTTCTACCAATTGACATTGTCTCAAAGCAGCTTTACAGAAGCATAGAACCTGAATAAAAGTGTATAGTTTAAAATTTATTTGCTAGTTATATCTAGAATATAATAGAACAGATGCCTTTTATCTATAAGCTATGGAACTATGGAAATAAACAACAACAAAAAAAACCTCTTTGACTTCATGAGGAATTAAGTTTCACTGCTTTATTGTATTCAGTAATTATAAAAACAGATGTTTCCTTGTTGACTATCTTGTGAAGTTACTGTTGTATTTATATGCTACCTCAACCTTTTTCCACTGTGTGAACAAATCATAATGTATCCACTATTTTAGAATACATACTTTGTTTTTTTATTTGTTTGTTTTTTGAATAGTTTAACCAATGAACAGGTTTGTCTACTGGAGATTAAAAGGTTACTTTAGCTAACAAATAATGGATTTTTAATGGTCTCTGCATATTGTATATAATTTCTGTAATTAAATAATCAGCCTTCAAACCAAATGATTTTTAGTTATTACACTTACTTCAACTTTACTGTAACTTATAGTTGATACTCTAACATTATTTAGGCAGCCATCTTAGTTAACTGAAAAGATTTTTGGTAAAATTCCCACCTCCTACAGTTTCAAGGATCCTATGGTGGATAATACAGTAAACTGTAATCTAAACTAACTTTTTTTACCTTAACAATACCATTTTCTAAGCAAGTGCAACACTAAACACTGTTTAACTATTACATTAAACAAATCTTGCATGTTATACCTATGCAGCTCTAATAAGTTAATATAGTTTTCCATTTTCTATGTGTAACACACTTGTTTTCATTATGACCCTCTGCAAAACAACGAAATTCTTTATGATTCTGTAGGATTGATGACTAGAAGTCCAGCATGGTCTCCCTGGACAATACACCGGATCTAATTCAGTTTCAACTAATTCAACTTTAGTTCACATTTTACTAAATCTACTTTCTTGGTTTGGGTCAACTTTAAAGATGTGTGTGTATGTTAGCGAGACATTAGAACAAATGCATTGTGTATACAGTATAATGTATTTAGGGCCTATTTAGTATTAGGACATATATAGTATCTGCAACAAGTTCAATAGAAACATCATATTTCCACAGAATTTTTTCAGTATTTAGTGTCCAGATGCTTAAGTTTAATTTCTGAGTAAAAAAAAAGACTAAAGTGATGAGATATAAACGATAAGATGATAAGCATGTGGTAATGAAGAACAATGCCAGTATTTAGCTGAATGAATAGTTTTAGTTGTAGTTATCATAATAATCAGTGAAAACCCACCCCATGAATCCATAATACAGAATACACATTACATTCACATGATACTCACTCATGGGTCACAGACTGACCACAAATGTCTCAAAATTAGCAGCATGAGGATTTAATCTAGAGCTAATAGTAGTGGTTATTTACTGTACGCTGTAGTTTGTCTGTGAATGACTTTTCAAACCAAGGCAAATTTCTTGCCAATTGAAATAGAATGGTTTATAGACATTTAATTAATTCATTTTGCCTGACAGATCTGATTTAGGTACATAAACTACTTATTTTGGAATGTCTTGAGCTTATCTCTTATTGAGAAAATGTATCTCACCCATTGTCTCACTGTGTTTCTTACCTGTCACATTATACTTACGCCCTAGACTATAGTTAAGCATGGCTCAAGGGCTGAAGGACAGTCTTCACTCATGATTATTGATGTACACTTCAGCTCCACCATCCCATTCCTGGTATGAAACATAACAGTGTAGTGACAAATTGACATTGCACATATACATCGTACATTTCTGGGAATAAACAGAGTGAATCATTTAACCGAAAATGGATATGCAAAGAGTAACTATATAGTTCCACACTATACTGTATATATTCCTACTGCTACAGAGCTAAACACCACTCAACCTGTGATCTTGCATGAAGTTAACATGAATTGGCATTAGATATAGTCAATGGAAATGATTTCAAGATTTCTAGGTAATTTATGTATCTGTGCATTGTTAGGCATCCATAATTTTATCTGTTTTGTGCTATAAGAACTAACAATGCCTAACGATGCACAGATACATAAATTACTAGAAATCTAGAAATCACTTCATTTCTGTTTTTCAATTCACTAATTTTCAATAACTTTTCTAATCCAAGTCTCAATTTGCTCTTATTCTAGACCACAGTGTGTACGTATACAATTTGAGACTTTGATTAGTAAAGCTATTGAAAAATAGTAAAAAAACAAATATAGCACACCTGTGATGGGTTGGCACTCCGTCCAGGGTGAATCCTGCCTTGATGCCCGATGACGCCTGAGATAGGCACAGGCTCCCCGTGACCCGAGGTAGTTCGGATGAGCGGTAGAAGATGAATGAATGAATGAATGAAATATAGCACAGGCACTATTATTATACACTATTATTACACACACACACACACACACACACACACCATATGCACTCTAATATTAAGTTAAAAAATAAACGAATAAAACAAAAGATTGTGAATTCCCAACACCAACACCCCATTTCTCCCAACACCATTTGAAAATGGTCACGACCCCCAATTTATAAACCCCTGCTGTATCTTGTACACGTGAAAAATGTACAGTATATGGTTTAAATAAAAGTTAAATAGTAAAAAAAAATAATTAATTAATTAATAGTTTATCAAAAACTAATTAGTTTACAAATAGTTTTATTTTTAATTAATTTATATTATTTGCAGGTTTCAAACAAAGCTATATGAATTATTTCAGACATTGTTTGTTATACAATTCCTTTGCATTGTGTAATTAAATTTTCTTTAATCTATTGTCGATAAAATATTTATTCCTGAAAAGGGGGCTCGAGCCCCCAAGACGTCATCGTTGTAAGCCACGCCCTCCCTCGTACCGCGCCTGTAATATGGAAACAGACAGGCGCGTCCTCAGCTGCTGCAGGAGTGAACGGGTTAACAGGGAGGAGGAGGAGGCTGGAAGAAGAGGAGGAGTGATCGAGGAGGAGCGAGCGGTGATTCTCACACTGACCGCAGTACTGATAGAAGCACAGCGCGGCTGGTGTCCGGCTTTTTGCCAAAGTGGTGTCATTTGCGCTGTGTGAGACCGCCATCACCAGGAGGGTAGGTTTAGATTTTGCGCACGCGTCTCAGAAGACAGGCGCGCGCTCTTCACTTCCTTGCCTTGGACTCTGCTGATGCATTTTGGATATTTTTCTGATTGCATTCTGAATGCCTCCTGATCTCCTGGATGACACGATGCTGAATTAAATAGTGGACACGGAGGAGAAAATGCGAGGCAGCGGAGGACGCGGTGCGCGCGGTGCAGGTGGATGGCCGACCTGATGCTGCAGAGAAAGAGAGATCGAGAGAGATAGAGATAGAGAGACCGACAAGTGCACACACACACACACAGAGAGAGTGAGAGAGAGATAGAGAGAGAGAGAGTGCTGCCATGCTATACTAGCCGGGTGTGACAGTAGTGAGCTGAGATCACCATGCTGCCCGGGGTCGGTGTGTTCGGCACGAGCCTGACAGCGCGGGTGATCATCCCTCTGCTGAAGAGTGAAGGCTTCTCAGTGGAAGCGCTGTGGGGCCGCACGCAGGAGGAGGCCGAGGAGCTGGCCAAGGAGATGGACGTGCCCTTCTATACCAGCCGCATCGACGACGTGCTTCTGCACCAGGATGTGGATCTGGTGTGCATCAATCTTCCACCGCCGCTCACACGCCAGATCGCCGTCAAAACGCTTGGTGAGAGACGCATCCTTTACCGTCCATTGCATGTGCATGATCCCACTGGCTCTGCTTCCTACCCTACTCTACTAATAATATTAATAATCATCACCATAATGAGAGGCAAATCATCAAAATAATTATTTATGCTTTCCATCGTGGAAAGGAATAGGAATGAAATATAGTATTCCCTCCAGAATCAGTTTTATACTTAGAATAACATAGTAACAGATTACAGGATGAATAGCACAGAGACAGATTCCTTCATTCATTCATTCATTCATTCATTCATCATCTCAAGTCATTTGTTTATGCACCAGACACTAATATACACACAGAATGACATGCGGTTCCATGCATATAGTCATTCACACACTCATTCACACTGAGGGGCAATGTGTTATAGCTTATTTACCTAATGCAATGTTTTTATTTGATAATTTATATTTTAATTAATTTATTTATTGATATATTTTTTGCCTATGTAAGGTAACCAGAGAACATGGGGGGATATAGCAGATATGGAAAGAACATGCCAAACTCCTTACAGACAGTAACATAGGGCCAGGATTGAACCATGAGGCAGCACATGTACAGTAACCTCACAGAGATGTAATGTTAGGAAGGACATAGTTATTCCAAAACCATGACACTGCACTTAACATAAAACAGTTCCGACACAAGGCATTCAGGACTACTCAGTCTTTTGCTCAGTTCAGGCATGGGTAGGTTTTTTATCATTTCTCTACATCCAAGGTTAGGAAGGATCATTATAAACCAATCTGAAAGCCCATCTCAGGTGAATACATGGTTCTGCTTTTACCGGTTGTCAGGTTTTAGCACATATGGACTGCTTGGAGTCTAGGTGTGGCAACCAAATATACTGTCTAAGCAATAGAGTCATGCAAACCTGCCTTGGCCATATGATGGAAAACATGATTCACATGTCTGGGTCACGCAGTTTTGCAGCACGTACAAGGTAACATCCAGGATGCATAGGATTCATGTGATGGTCAATATCATTTTGGTCGGATGGAAGATTCTGTCATGACATACAGTTGAAGATTCTATGTTATGACATACAGCTTCTCAGAGCTGTCACTTTTTCAGACATGCTTGTCTCAGTGCCTCGATTAGTGGGTATGATTGCACACATCCTGTGTGGTGAAACCCGCCTTCATTTTCCGGTTTAAGTGTCATGTTTAATATGCTAGTGTTTTTGTGAGTCAGATGATTTAACCCTCTAAACTACTAAATAATTACTCAGTTATACATGTTAAAGCTTATTACTCAGTTAGTACTCAGCATTCAATTCACAGCCAACACTGAAACGAATAAAAAAGGTGTGTAACACGAGTAAGTAATGTTAGAGCTCAACACAGCGATGGGTCCTGAGAATATCAATTCTAAATATAAATTCTACTTGTACATTACATTGAAAGACCACACTTCTATTTTTGAAATGATATTCAATATGATTCAAGTTTTGTTTTTTTTTGTTTTTTTTTTTTTTGGCCATACACCTTCTTGTTTTGGCTTCTTGATTCTTGTGTTCCTCCAGCATGGTGGGTAAACACAGACAGGCATACACAGGTGTCCAGTAATGATTCAAAATAACCACTAGATTCTGAGAATGATTCATCATTGGGGTTGAGATCATACTCAGGACCAAAAATAGCCCTCAGACGAGTCAGAGTATAGCAGAATGATCATGACCTTGCTCATGGACTGTGCTCTAGTGTCCCTAATCTGGTATCTTGCGATATATATTTTTTTCTTAACAAGAAAATGGAGTCCAAACGGTTATAACACCTTGTACACACTTACACAAGCTCTATGATTCATTAACAAAAATATAGTATTTAAAATGTCACACAGTGCATTTTCATTACTGTAAAAAATATATATTTTGACATTCAATCTGCTTCATGCCACAGTGAGCAGGTAACGTTGTGTTACAAGAAGGTGTACATATTGTGTGCAACTGATATTGAGTTTGCTATTTTAGGAAAACCATTAATGACGGAGGTGTGGTGTAGTCCTACGCAAAGGTGTTGACTGAGCCACTGTTACCACCCCTTACTGAAGTGATAATTTTTTATTAAGCACTTCATTGAGTGTTTCATTCCTTTAATATCGGATCAGTTTGTCAATAACACTTTTTTGTTTATTAATTAATATCTTTATAGATGTTCATAGCTTCATTTAATGCTGTGGAACGTACACAAGAAGGTTTAGTTCCTGTGAGCACTTACTATATGGCAGTAATAACCTCACCAACCTCTCTTGTTTCTCGTAGTTATTATATTCTCTATAGCACAGTCACTGGAAATCGAGTTAAACTGTATTAACCTCTTTTATACATTGAACAGAACAAACAAGACCACTAACTCTGTGAAGAATGAACATATGAGAGTGAATTCAACTAGCAAGTCATTTTTTTTTCTTAACGTCATATTAAATTTTCACTTCCTGTTCAAGGCAAGGAAGAAAGGTTGCTGAAATTAGCTTTGCTTTTTCAACTTTCAGTATCAGTTCATTCATTTCAGTATCATTTTCGTCAGAGACATTAAGAAGACTGCACAGGTTACTGGTTTTACAGGAATGATCTCTTTTCTGCTTCATTTTAGAGCAGAGCCTGGAGGCAGTGAAATTATCGTGCAAATGTATAGCTTTAAGTCAAATAGTGTAGTTTCAGAATCAGTTGGCTGTAATTCTGTCATGCATTTTTGTCAGAAGATTTGGAACAACATATTCAGTCTTAGTTTTGAAAAGTAAATCCACTGGACAGCTCGGTGTTTACTTTGCTGTGGTATTTATCTAATCCCCTGCTCATGAAGACCTTGAAGTGAGGTCGGAAGTGAGGTGTACAGGCTTAGGTGATTATTCTGTGGTGTTACAGAGCCAGATCTGTTTATACGCTACTGTGTTTATTTTCTGTTAGACTCAGAGACAGGCAAAGTCCTTTCTTTTGTGTAAGTAATTTTTTTTATCTGTGTAGGTAATCAAAGTTTGCTCTAGTCAGGTTGCGTAATATTGTGTTGATAAACGTGGCAGTTGCAGGTCAGGGGCTAAAGCTCTAAGTAAACATCCACTGACTGTGCTAAAGAGGTGGAGCATTCCGAAAGAATACAAGAATACAACAAATAAAGACTGAATTTAGCTTACAGTATGTCTCTGGGTAATGTGGTAAATCCACTTAGACTTCCATTTAAAATCTAACATATTAGGCTATTACGTGTAACATATTTGTTTCTTGAAGTTTTGAATGTGTGAAAACAAGGCTATCATCGCCATTTCCTTGTACTGAATCCCATACAGATTTATAGTGGAACAGTATCACATTGGAATACAGATCCAGAATTGCTTTGGGTTTATAACATTTGACTAAAATTGATTTAAAAAAACAAGTGTAGTTTGTAATAGAGTTATAGATTATATCATCTGGGTTTTTATAGTGGTTAGCTTTATAAAAGTGGCTAGCTTTATGATGTACATTATTGTAGAAGATCAAATTAGCTCCATTTTCCTAGCAGATGTTCAGGAATGATGCATCGTATACTGTGTACCAATCAGTTAATTAATACAAACTATGGTCTTCTATTATAAAGAAAAGTAGCACTAGCTAGTTTGGAAGCTAATGGCAGTAGCTAGTATTACACTCACTGTTCAGGATTGATGACCATATTCACTATTCATAGTGAGTTCAAAAATTCAATGCTACAGTTTAGCACAATTGAGTGGACCATACACTAAATATACTGACAGGTTAAGTAAATACGTTATGTTATATCGACTGCTGTGAAGAGATAACGAATAAATACCTGATCAGTTGAACTTGCTTGTTACTTCTTTAATTACCTTTACTTAATGAAATTTTCTTGTTACTAGAAGTATACTAAGTATAATAAATATTTTTACTGATAATATTTAATATTTAAATTGAATGATGGTTGTGGTGATTATTACTATCATTGCTAGCTTGCATTGGACTACTCATGCCATCCCTATTGCACCTGATGAAATCCTGGACTAGAAACATCAGGGGCTACATTATACTCTGACACCATTATGGTATACAGTAGCTCCAACACTTCAACAGGCAAAATGTCTAGATTATCTAACAGGCTGACTCAGAATGCAAATCAATTTCCCCTTTCCAGGGTGTGGGACAGTCATTATCTCCACTCAGTTGGTCTGTTTACTTTGTGTGGTACAATGATAACCTAATCAGTTATTCCAAAAGAGGAATGTGAACTTGGAAGGTTGGTATTAACAGCTAAGCATTCTGATGCAGATGATGGACACTGGAGGAAAACATGAACCAAAGTGCTAAGGAAAGGTGGCATTTGAGGACATTTGTGGTAGAAATTAAGGAAGCAGTCATGACATGATGTAAAGAATTTACACAATTATCCCTTTAACATAAAATGTTTTTATGATCAGTTGTTTGGTGTCCGAAACATTGCACTGGAGTTGTGAGGCTTATGTGGCTAACTAAGAGGAAGCTGGTAGCTGACAAATTAGTGACAGCATTGTGCATATCTAAATTATCACACAATGACTTCAGACACTTGATATGCTTTAGTATCCAACGGACCTGTTTAAAGAATTACAGTCTTCTCTAAAAAGATTTTTTTTATCACAGATAGCTTTAAAACAGAAGAAACAGCCATCATGAAGCCAGAATCATTTCTGCTTTGAACTGTATAAAATATAATAGTTCCAATATAATTAAAATATTTGATTGAACTATTTGAATGTTTTTACTTATGTGTAGATTTAGGCTAGACTAGTATCTAAATCTTTACATATGTTAGCTGGATTAGCCTTGCAGGTCAATGCAATCGTCACAAAAGTCTTTATCTTCATGGCAGACTTTTAATACTTTTCTTTATCCTTTATCTTTATTGTGTGGACACCGATCACACAATGAAACTGACATTACATCTACAGAATCTTTTTCTAGAGACTTTACCTTTTTTTTTTTCTTTTGACTTGTCCTAGAAAATTACCAGTACAAAGAATGTAAAAGAGTGTGATTAACAGGACAAACAAGAAACACAGGCTGACTTTTGAGAGCAAAACTGCAACTCATCCACAAACCCACAGCTTCAGTTTCTCTGTTGCCCTTCCTAAAAATCCATCTTTGTTCATTTTCTGGCATTACACTTTGTGAAGCACTCACCATACCATACAAATTTAGTCTACATATAGTACAGTAACACCTTTAAGAAACTCTCAGCAAAGGAGTACAAGAGTGAATAACACTCTAATGCTCTCACTTGTGTAAGAATTCCTTGGGCCTCTGTCTTAAGTTATCTGCTTGGCTATTTACATGATAATGGAAGCACAAACGGTAATCTAAGAAAGCGAGAGCTTTACTTTTAAACTTGTGTTTTGTGCACAAAATGAATCTCCCACCATCTCTAAGCACTGACAAGTGAGCATTCCTAAGTTAGGGAATTGGAACTCATGCTGGTGGGTGTAAAGGAGAAAAGAGTTCTCATCCTCATTCAAAAGGACATTTTCATGTATATTTTATTCAGCCTTTGAAAAACTTTACTATCTTCATGTGCCGTTTGACCTAGCATCACGGAGGAGCAGAAATGCGTATTTGCATTTTATTTTAGCTTCGCTTTATGAATGCAGAGAACTGTGTAATCATGCAAAGCTGCTTTACGGTAGAAGGAGGAGTGTGTCCCGGGCTTTATTTTCTGTGATCCTGCTTTTGGAGCAGTGAATGCAGAGGGAATTTACTTCTTTCCCATGACCATTGTTTAAGTGAAGTGGGCTTAGCTTGTCTGAAACTCTTTATGCTCTGCCTGACTTCACTTTCATTTAAATGACATAAACATGTTCCTTTTGATGTGAATTCAGACAGGTTTGATCTCATATTCAGTATGTAACATGCATTATATTATGTATTAGCACTCGCTGCAGAATTTCAATCTAATAATCATTAGTTATCTATGTTATTATAGCTATAAATAGTTGTTTCCCGACCAACCTCTTTTTGTATTCTTGCATCACTGAATTGGTGTCATGACACAGGAAGTTCACTGTGGTGAGCACAAATTATGCACAGTGTGCTGCCTTTTTAAAGCATATTAGACTCATTATTTTTCTCAACATACATTATGAGTAAGTACATTCACCCATTTTCGGTTTCTGTTTATAGAAGTCTACTGTGCTAACTGCTACTGTATACTGCCAATTTTGCAGTATATAGTTTTCTGTTTTTGACTCGTTCTGTTCATAGACATTAGCGTTTAGAGGTTGTTTCAAAAACTCTGCTGTAATCCAATCAATTATTTTAGTTAAATGAAACAAATATTGTTTTGTAGTTGGGAAAGATTTTATCAAATTTTAAACAAGTTTTCTAGGTTACAGTTGTAAAAGAGTAAAGACAAACAGTACTTAATGCACTGTAGGATGTTCAGTATGTCATCAATTATTACATAATTATCCATCCATCCATCCATTTTCTACCGCTTATCCGGGGCCGGGTCGCGGGGGCAGCAGTCTAAGCAGGGACGCACAGACTTCCCTCTCCCCAGACACTTCCTCCAGCTCCTCCGGGGGAATACCGAGGCGTTCCCAGGCCAGCCGAAAGACATAGTCCCTCCAGCGTGTCCTAGGTCTTCCCCGGGGCCTCCTCCCGGTTGGACATGCCCGGAACACCTCCCCAGGGAGGCGTCCAGGAGGCATCCGGAACAGATGCCCGAGCCACCTTAGCTGACTCCTCTCGATGTGGAGGAGCAGCAGCTCTGAGCTCCTCCCGGGTGACCGAGCTCCTCACCCTGTCTCTAAGGGACAAGTCTGACTTACTGCCGGCAATGCGAACCAAACTCCTGCTCCGGTTATATAGGGACCGGACAGCCCTTAGCAGAGGGCCCCGGACCCCATACTCCCAGAGCACCCCCCACAGGTTACCACGAGGGACACAGTCAAATGCCTTCTCCAGATCCACAGAGCACATGTGGACTGGTTGGGCATACTCCCATGAACCCTCCAGCAACCTGGCAAGGGTATAGAGATGGTCCATGTTCCACGACCGGGACGAAACCCGCATTGTTCCTCCTGAATCCGAGGTTCGACTATCGGCTGAATTCTCCTCTCCAGTACCCTGGCATAGACTTTTCCGGGGAGGCTGAGGAGTGTGATCCCCCTGTAGTTGAGGAGTGTGATCCCCCTTCTTAAACAGAGGGACCACCACCCCAGTCTGCCAGTCCAGAGGCACTGTCCCCAGCCTCCATGCGACGTTGCAGAGGCGTGTCAACCAAGACAGCCCCACAACATCCAGAGACTTGAGGTACTCAGGGCGGATCTCATCCACCCCCGGTGCCTTGCCACTGAGGAGCTTCTCAACTACCTCAGTGACCTCAGCTTGGGGGATCGACGAGTCCAGAACTGAGCCCTCGGCCTCTGCTTTCTCAATGGAAGACATGTCGGTGGGGTTGAGGAGAACCTCGAAGTACTCCTTCCACCGTCCGAGGATGTCCCCAGTTGAAGTCAGCAGATTCCCCCTCCCACTGTAAACAGTGTGAGCAGGGCACTGCTTCCCCCTCCTGAGGCGCCGGACGGTTTGCCAGAATTTCTTCGAGGCCAACCGTAGTCCTTCTCCATGGCCTCACCGAACTCCTCCCAGACCCGAGTTTTTGCATCCGCAACCACCCGGGCTGAAGCTCGTTTGGCCCTCCGGTACCTATCAGCTGCCTCCGGAGTCCCCCGAGCCAACCAGGCTCGATAGGACTTCTTCTTCAGCTTGACGGCATCCCTTACTTCCGGGGTCCACCACCGGGTTCGGGGATTGCCGCCACGACAGGCACCGGAGACCTTACGGCCACAGCTCCGAGCGGCTGCGTCGACAATGGAGGTGGAGAACATGGTCCACTCGGACTCAATGTCTCCAACCTCCCTCGGGATCTGGTTGAAGCTCTGCCGGAGGTGGGAGTTGAAGTTCTCTCTGACTGGAGATTCTGTCAAACGTTCCCAGCAGACCCTCACAGTACGTTTGGGTCTGCCAAGTCTGTCCAACTTCCTCCCCCGCCATCGGATCCAACTCACCACCAGGTGGTGATCAGTTGACAGCTCCGCCACTCGGGTGAAGAGAGGGCAGTCCGACCTTCTTGGCGACCTCCGACCTAGGGTGTCCTGGTGCCATGTGTACTGATGGACACCCTTATGCTTGAACATGGTGTTCGTTATGGACAAACTGTGACTAGCACAGAAGTCCAATAACAGAACACCACTCGGGTTCAGGTCGGGGGGGCCGTTCCTCCCAATCACGCCCCTCCAGGTGTCACTGTCGCTGCCCACATGAGCGTTGAAGTCCCCCAGTAGAACGATGGAGTCCACGGTTGGAGCACTTTCCAGCACCCCTTCCAGAGACGCCAAGAAGGTCGGGTACTCTACACTGCCATTTGGCCCGTAAGCACAAATAACAGTGAGAGACCTATCCCCGACCCGCAGGCGCAGGGAAACGACCCTCTCGTTCACCGGGGTGAACTCCAACACATGGTTGCTGAGCTGGGGGGCTATGAGCAAGCCCACACCAGCCCGCTGCCTCTCACCGCGGGCAACTCCAGAGTATTAGAGAGTCCAGCCTCTCTCAAGGAGTTGGGTTCCAGAGCCCAAGCTGTGCGTGGAGGCAAGCCCAACTATCTCTAGTCGGTATCTCTCAACCTCCCACACCAGCTCAGGCTCCTTTCCCCCCAGCGAGGTGACATTCCATGTCCCTAGAGCCAGATTCCGTGTCCGGGGATTGGGTCGCCGAGGCCCCCGCCTTCGACTGCCACCCAATCCACATTGCACCAGCCCCTTACGGTCCCTCCTGCAGGTGGTGGGCCCACAGGAGATCGGCCCCACGTTGCTCCTTCGGGCTGAGCCCGGCCGGGCCCCGTGGGGTAAGACCCGGCCACCAGGCGCTCGCATGCGAGCCCCAACACCAGGCCTGGCTCCAGAGTGGGGCCCCGGTTGCGCCATACCGGGCGACGTCACAGACCTTGTTATTAAATTACTCATAAGGGGTATTTGAACCGCTCTTGGTCTGGCCTGTCACCCAGGACCTGTTTGCCTTGGGAGACCCTACCAGGGGCAGAAAGCCCCAGACAACATAGCTCCTAGGATCATTCAGGCACGCAAACCCCTCCACCACAATAAGGTGGCGGTTCGAGGAGGGGTATTACATAATTATAATAATGTTAATTTGTATATAGTAATGATGCCATTTAGCTATTTGTGCTTTTCTATTGGCTTCATGTTGTTTGTTTCACAATTAATTACAGTTTTATTGCAACATGTTATTTATTCCAAAACAGCAGTATTTTTGCAAATAAGCATTCCAAAATGGCAATAGTCTCAAATATGACTGTAATTAGTGGAAACAGAAAACTAAAAAAGAGAAGCAAACAGTCATCCAAATGAAGTTGTGATACGACCTTCCACAATGCTATCTGACTAACGCTCACACAGCTGGTGGGAGGAAGATAAAAGAGACTGTAGGCTGACCAAGGCAAACAATGGATTGCATATACTGACAACGCATTAGAAAATCAAACATATGGGGCTCTGCACCACTAATGATAGTGTGAGATAATGAAGCTCACATTTGAGGCTTTTGTAGCACTACTGACACTAATTGGTCGGGAGGAGAGCAGGCACTGATAACATGCTAGCGTTGATGCTTTAGTTGTAGTACATATTGTGGCGAAAATGTTATTCAGTCAAAACACAAAACCTGTTGTTTCTTTCACCAATTCTTTTTGTAAAAATTTTAATTAGAGAATTAATAAATGTGACTTTTTTTTACCATTGAGTTACAGCCAATATTAGAATTAGCATCATGTTGATTGTATTATGCAGCTTATTAAAGGTTTAGCACAAACATATGATGCTGTTTGAATAGTGAGAATTGTTAAGAAATGAATATATTCTACAGTAATTTGGACATAAATTGCCTTATTCTATTATGTAAGGAATAAGCCTTTGTGGATGCTGTTAACGAATGCTAATAAATGATGGGATGATTTGATGCAGTCCAACACACAAAGCTAAATTTCTTTATAACAGTCTGAGTTCCTGTTGTTAGTAATTGTAGCAGCTATCGACAGTTACACACACTTGGTTTTTAATGAAGACCTTCCCACTGCAGAAAATTTATAGTAGCAGCTTTAATTCTGACTGTTGTCTGAAAGCACTGAGATTGGTGACTACTTCTAAAAACTCATATTCACCATCAGAAATGGTTAAAAGTCCCTGTGCATGTTATTAGCATAGAAAGATTTTAGAATATATAAATATATTAGAATTAGCTGATATACAGAGTCATTCTGTTGTCAAGTGTTCAACATCCCTGTGTATAAAATGCTAGTTTAATAGCTCCGGCAGAAGATACCTTAGTTGGGAAGCAGATGTTAAATGTAGTAAAAAATGAAGAAATCAAGAAATTAGTTCCACCTTAATTCGTTGCTGAGCTCAATAACTCCACTTTGCTCTTTTTCAACTGGTGTGTATTGTGTTAGCACATAAAGCACGATGCAGAAATGGGTGGATGGCATGATATTTATTTGGGTCTCTACAATAATCATAATCTTAGGGCATAGCATGCATCAAAGCATAATCATAATTCTGAAAAACAAGAACTCTAAAAAATAAAATGTAGAAACAAGGCACAACTTTAGTGACATAAAGCACAACAAGATTTGCAGAGGACCTCGGACACAACAGGGTATAAATAGATGCACTGATCAAGAACACACAAAACAGATGGACACAATAGGATAAGAATACAATAATTGGACAGGATTGTGACACACACCAAAATACCAGTGCATGCCGTATTTTGTATACATTGTAACTGGAATTCATGTTATTTTCACATTATTCACTTGTTTCACATTACTCCTTTTCTCTCGGCTTGTTTAAGATTAAGGTGTCTCCTAGTGCCAACTCTGAAAAGAGGTAGTTTATTTGAAGCTGCCATGAGTAAGCATGAGCAGCTGACAGGCAGACAGGATGACAGGATGACAGGTACACAGGCAGGAAGAGCGGTAGTCCTCGTCTGGTAGTGACCTTGCATATATAAAAGCTGTCAGTGAAGATGTCTTTCTTCATTACATCGGTTTTCCCTTTCACCATGCACATGTACTGACAATACTGTTGATTAGAATTGGCTCTATCTTCACTGTGGTTAACAAGAGCACAGTCTTAAAGAAATCCATTCTGGCTTTTTCAATTAAAACACATTTTGCATGCAGATGAAAGCAAATAGTGAATTTCTTTAGAGTGGGTGCTATAACAATAGGGTGGATCGGCTACTTTGAATTCTCTGTTTATTTATATTTCAGTGCTGATGAGCTATAATTACATTAAAATTTCACCCGTTTATTACAGAGCAGTAAAATATAAACAGCTTCTTTTGGGTGTGCGTTGTTAAATATGAGTAAAATACAGTAATTCTGCTTTACCTTTAATATTACCACAAGTACAGTTATGGTTTACTGTTGCATGAATTGAGATTACAAACTTGTGGTTATGACAAGATGCCAAAGAAAAGAAAAAATAGAAGGTTTATAAGTATTTCTCATATCGCTGCGGACCATGTCCTTCTAACCGCTGCATAATCATAACAGTTGAAATGAGATTAGGTTTGGAATGAACATGTCTCACATGCTCGGAACACGTGTTAAACTAGATCTGTCCTCATTACTAGCATTGAAGGACAGCTGTGTTTAGGAACACTGTATCTACTGTATATCATGTTAAGATGTGTTGCTATGGCTAACGATGATCAACCTGCAGACCTTGGATCTTGTTTCATATTTTTGTTACATTACATGTATTGTCCAGTAAAAAAAAGGATTATCGAAACGTTTTGAAGTAGACTACATATTATATCATTTGACACATTTAGCAGTATGTATTGATATATAACAACACATCACACTTGTTTTTGAAGACTAGTAAATTCTGCTTTCTGTGTTGCCTTAAGGGATTAACCCTGTTCATGTATTTAGCTATAAAGCACGTGGCATGGATGGACACAGCAATGATACATGTACCTCTACACAATGTGCTTTTGTAAAACACAGAATGGCAAAAAATAAAGAGCCCACAGGGACACCACATTGCTGTTATGTAAGTCTGGGGCAGGGCAATATGATGATACGATATTGATAATCTTTTAAGCCAGATGTCTAGCTTTCTCAAGAGAGTCTATTACGTTTGATCACTGAAAGGAACCAAGAGGCTATATGACTGGTGTTGTAAATGGTTAAATTGTATACTCATCACTCACTTCTTCACATCGATGATGGTAACTTTTTTCAGTCTTAGCTTTGACAAGTATATTTTCTTTTAGTAAAAACCAGTGTATGGATTCTGAAGCTTGTGATCAGCTAAGAGGGTTGGACACTGGTAGTCTAGTCTGAAAATAGACTATAATTTTCTTGAAAAATGTAAAAGCTGTCATATGGACTGGGAACCATACCGCGTTACTGAACCTGGGACTACCTGTAGGAGATGGCGTGAGTTCAGTTGCACTGGAACTGTGCAGCGATTCCTGTGAATGTGAACTCGTACACTGGTCCGCACTTGTTCAGGTAGTAATGTAGCCTTACTCATGCGTTTTACCCAATTATGACATCATTCTTTTTCCACAACACACATGTCAAGTCAAGTCAAGTCAAGAAGCTTTAAATGCCATTTTAACCATATATAGCTGTTGCAGTACACAGTGAAATGAGACAACGTTTCTCGAGGGCCGTGATGATGATATGAGATTTTTTTGCCATATTGCCCAACCCCTTAACATACATACTATAAGCACAATATGTCATCAACAAATTACAAGCTGTAATTACATTAACCTTCAAGTATAGTGTTAAATAAAGACAGCCTATTTCTGGCTGTTACTTATTGTTCATTAAAGTAGCAACTGCCCTCTGGCCTTAGTATATTTGCATAAAAATCCTGCTTGAATAATGATGTATACAATTGGATGTATTTGATAGTGCATTCTACCATGTTCAGTGTAGGTACAGGAAGAGGGTATGTGGCGCACACACACGCACACACATATGCACTTGTGTGGGCCACATACCCTCTTAATGTGCCTACACTATAAAAGCATATTGAAAAATAGAAAAAAATATATATATAAATATATATATATAAAATAGTGCACTATTTATAGGATACATATACAGTATACAGTATATATGTGTGTGTTTGTTTTGTTATGTTGTAGAAGAACAGTGCTGTACTACATGAAGCACCAGCAAAAGAGATGCACTTAAATAATTTATTGCAATTCAAAATTGGTTCTTGCACTGATTTGAAGAGCTCTGTGTTTCCACAAGATCTACATGTTGCACTGAAAACACAAGCATCAGAAACATTTAATCATAACCTAATTTCAGTTATTTACACAGGCTTGACAGCGAGGCTTGACTTACAACAATGCAGAGTTGCTATAAATAGATCTCAATAGATTGAAAGTGCAAAAATAAATATCATATATATAAAATGCCACAGTATAATAAGAGTGTCCAGCCTCAAGTTCCTTGAGATGAAGTTATTTAAAGGTCGGTGCTTCACTGTTTCTGACAGTTCCAGTCAAGTCAAGAATCTTTTATTTTCATTTCAACCATACATAGCTGTTGCAGTACACAGTGAAATGAGACAACGTTTCTCCAGGATTGTGGTGCTACATAAAACAAAGACAGGGCTAAGGACTTAGTAAGTAGGCCTAGCCACATAACCTGCAACTGTGCAACCTGGTGCAAACAGTGCAGGACAAGACAGACAAGACAGTGCAGAACAAAAGACAGTGCAGACGAAAAGTTACAAGACAATACAAAAAAGACAATCCACAAAAGACAGTAAACAGAAACAGCGCCGACCAGTGTAAATACTATGTTATAATAAATATAATATAAATGTTCAGATAATATTGCGTTATTCAGTTATCTTTGCTATATCCGGTATATGAATATGTATGCAAATTTGGACATTTTTTCAGGTACATTTATCAGGTAGGTCAATTTGTAAGTATACTTTAACCCATCTGTTACACTGCACAATGAGTCATCCCCCATCTACCCTCTACCGTCTGTATCCATGAGTGAAAATGGACCACTCAGGACCACTGCTGACCAGATATTATCCAGGTGGTGGGACCATTCCCAACAGTGGCACTGACATGATAATGGCCTTTTACTGCATGTTGTTGGGGATGTTAGCGAGCTAGTGAATCCCACTAAGTGATGCTAATGGCCATCACGCCGCCTGAGGGCTTCTTATTAAAACTAATGGAGTTTGATGAGTCCAGGCATTTCATGGAGGTCAAATGCAAATGGCTCCTTTTTGAATTCTGTGTCATTCAGATGTCTCATGGAGCAGCAGAAGTTGCCATCCTCCTGAGCAGCTCTACATTACATATTCGAGTCTTTAAGCTGTTGACTTGGAAATGGCACACTTACTTCCAGTGATTGTTTTGTTTGTTTGGAAAGAAGTAAACTGTTTAACATGCCTCGACTGTTTTTTTCTTTCACAGTTGGCCCAGATTTGCCAGAACACTCTTTTGAGGATTCTCACACTACTCTGTGAGAGTACTGCTTGACATTTAAAGCTCTTGCTCGCATGGCAGTAAACAACTGTTGTGTTCTGTCACATTCCCTGAACAGAAACTACTTCTTGTGTCAAATGTAGTATATGGTATTTTTTCATGCTATTTATCTCACACTATGTCATAAACATCTATCATTGCCACTGCAGACAGAAGTCTTTAGGATCAGTAAAAATAACATTGCTGGAGCCTTAGCGATGCACCCATCCATCACGATTGATAGAGACTGCATTGAGATGCTAATGCAGATGGCTAATGGCTTTCACTCTTGGCTGCTAGAGTCAGCAACCAGTAAAGGGTGTTATTCAGCAGAAAGGTGTCCGGTGTTTGGATATGTTCACAGGCAGTCTGAGAGAGCTGATATGCTGACATGATTATTTCAGGTTGTTGACTGTTTGTCTCAATGTTACCTTTCCTCACATTGTCCTAGACTATTATGTTCCTTATTACTGTGCACAGTACACCCCTTGTTCTTGTATTACATATAACCCCTGTAATATATAATGTGTTTAAGTGTTTTAACACTTCTTGCCAGTTTGGTCTGACAGAGCCACTATGTTATATTCTGCTGGGTTTTTAAAATAAAAGTTTAATAACCTACTATCGGCATTGTGGGAAAGTGTGAGTTGAGTCTTCTAGAAGTGACTTAATTTGAAAGATATTTCTTATACCATTCTATGGTGTAATGAAGAACTGAAAAAAGAAAACAAAAAAAACAAACACAACAGTGCTTCTATGTCTTTAGTTTTAAAATATCACACATTGTGTGTTATCAATTTTATTTAAATTATGCTCGTTTTTATTAGGGGTGCCAATATTTCTAGAGGACACTCATAAATCTCATCTTGTCAGTTGTCAACCTTAAAATGAGATCATACTGTAAATCTTAATTGTTTTAAATGATTTTTAACAATGGAAGATATAATTGTGAAAGCATAGTGTAGGAGCAGCAACCTGTAGCTGAAAGAATCCCAAACACTAAACCAACTTGAACCTCTTAAGCATTCTGCCTCAGATTTTGGTTAAAAGCATCAAATTCTACAGATTTCGGGTTAGAATTCTCTTGATTGACTGTATTTGTTTGTCACACACTTGCAAACTGCAGTCATAATATGTGGCTCTCAGAACAGCTTTTTCTAAATAAATTTGACAGATTTGATAGTCAAAACATGGCATGCTATGAAGTTTGTAGTGGACAAATAATTTGTTGATAAATTTATTCATAAAAGTGTGAATATACAGTATAAGCAGCACTACAATATAAAGACTGAGAAATGTCATTGATTTATGTGTCTGTGATTGGACGGTCACATGAGAGACAGTAAGAGATCAATAGTACAGTATGGACTGGGCATGTCGCCTGGGGGACGAGTAATTTAATCTCAGAGCTGGCCTTCTGCTTAGAGTCTGCATGCTCTCTCTCTCTCTCTCTCTCTCTCTCTCTCTCTCTCTCTCTCTCTCTCTCTCTCTCTCTCTCTCACACTCACACACACACACACACACACACACACACACACACACACACTTTCAAGTGGACTTGGGGTTGGGTTTTGGGTTGTACTCTGTGGCCTTATGTTTTCTTAAGCAAGTGAAATGTATGTTTATGTGCTATTTTTGCTCTGAGGCTCTAGTACACATCTGGCTCATTGTGTGTCCATGTGACTGTGTAGGAAGTAGTATGAAGCTTGCCTTGTTGTATCTGATGTCAAATAATGTGCAATGGGCGAGTGTATAATGGTTTTAGGTTATACTCTAAATCTTCATGTATATGCCACATTTGTATCTAACCTTTATAATGAGGACCTTTAGGGCAGAGGCAGGAATCTCTGGGGACCCCACAGTTCAATTCCAGCTGCCTTGATGCTATTATAAATTGATTATTTCTGCATCTTAATGGATCTCTTGACCTCTATAGCCTGAGTGTTTTTTTGTTTTTTTTTATCATGACCATTTGCTGCTTTTAAATTGGTAATATTTCCCATTAAATGCCTGATATGACGAAGTGATAATGAAATTGCAATAAATTATGACATTATATTTATTATATCATTATAATTAAAATTATGATAAAATGCTTAAATATTTTGTTGGCAGTTCATTAACAAAACCTCAATGACAAAAACAATCGGCATACATGTCTCATTATTATTATTATTATTATTATTATTATTATTATTATTATTATTATTATTATTATTATTATGATTATTATTATATTTCACTCACGGCTAAGCTTAACATTCCGGTCCTATTGGTGGTGTGGATGCAAATGCAGGTCATTTTATTAGGAACAGTTTAAAAAAGACAATCCACAAAAAAAAAATAATAATTAGAAACAGTATACAGGCTAGGCAAAATGTACGTCAGGTAAACAGGATTTAAAAACCGGAATGTTTAGGACAAAAAGGCAGGCTTGGTAACAGCACTGACTTACAGAACGATTACTTCAGAAAGAAACCAGGTTTTTATAAACAGTAACAATAACAACTTAATAATTAAAACAGGTGAACACTATTAAAAGGACGGTGACTGTGAGCATGGAAGTGGCAGAGGGTTTTTGTGAAGGTGAGTCCGGTGTGGATGTGCTTGTAGGCCAAGGTATATTACTGTATGGGAAACAGACATCTGTGATGTTAGTGGAAATGTAAACATTTGTTGAAAATGAAATCAAATGCATCCTGTTATAAGAAGATAATTAAATTTGGTGGTAACAGTAACACCGCTTGATGTCAGGCAGCATCCAGTTATTCTGTCATTCATTATTTCCCGTTTACATCATTTCCCTTCATCTTATATTCCTTACCTAACCAGTGTATTGCCTAGGACTAATGTTTTCATTCTTGGTTCGTGTTTAATTTTGTTTATCCATATTTATTGCACATTCATTGCTGTGTTGATTGTTTAATAGAGCTGTTAATGGGCAGAATGGCCCTGGCGTATTGAGTATTGTGTCTGCTGTCTCTTGAAGTGTAATGGCTCATGTGAATACACGGCTTCATTGGAATATTGGGAAGCCATGCAGCAGAGTAAGCCTTGTGTGTGATTAATGTGGCAGAGCACAGAGCTCTCATCAACAGCGCTCAGCTGGAGCACGCCTGGCTCTTTGTCATAGAGTCGCAGCTGCATCCTATGAACTCTATGTTACACACACACATATGTATACGCACAGACCCCTTTCCTGTAATGACCTCCATACACGCTCTTCCTTGACACACAGAGCGGGGGGTGTGGTAGAGGCTAGAGGAATATTTTATGAGCACGTGTCCTATTGTGTGTAAAGTGTTAGCAGGACCTGTTTTACTTGCTTCTGCTTCAATGCAGGTTGAGGTAATAAGATAAGGCGTGTATGTTCTTGTGTGTGTGAGTGTGTGTGTGTGTTTCTGTGTGTGTTTGTAAAGGGGTGGAACTAGTAATGTGTCCACAGGCAGACACATGTGCGTCTCCTCTCATTGGTCCGTTCTTGTTTGTGTGTTTGTGTATGTAAAGGGGCGGAAAAGTAATGTGTCTACAGGCAGACACAAATGTGCATCTCCTTTCATTGGTCTATTCTTGTGTGTGTGCGCACACGCGTGTGTGTGTGTGTGTGTGTGTGTGTGTGTGTGTGTGTGTTTGTAAAGGGGTGGAACTAGTGGAACTGTAATGTGCATCGTCACTCATTGTGTGTGTGTGTGTGTGTGTGTGTGTGTGTGTGTGTGTGTGTATGTGTGTGTGTTCATCTGTGCCTCCGTGTCATTGTTTCCTGGGTAACGCAATTCTGCTGTGACTCTGAAGCTCTTGAAGTCAATGACATGCAGAGTGTACTGAAGGCTTTATGTCATTCTGAGTGTCAATGTCATACTAGAGGTTATAAAATATGAGATTCCATATTTTTGTCTTTGTTTTTCAATTAATGCTTAATGCCTCAGGTTTTTGATCAGATTTTTATTAATTTTACTAATAAATATTACTATGAATTATTAAACATATGATGAAAGTAATAGCAAAAGGATTGTAGATGTGAGAGTTTAAGGGGTTAATTAAATATAATCATCGGTGGTATTAGATATAAAGCCCTGGTGCACAAAGCCAACAACTCTCAAGTGTTTTAACTGTCTGATGGTTGTATATGATGCTGCACTGGGGTCTTATATCACTTTATCATGGTGTCCAAAATGTTTAATTATTACAAAACAATAATACGATTATTCTCCTTTTTATATTTTGTACAAACTTTTCCATAAAAACTCTCACCATCAGTGTTTATCACGTTAACATTATGAGATGAAACAGAGAGTGGCTGTGAAGAAAATTGTTCAATGTTGCCCAAATATTATTATTTTTTGAATTGTTTCTTCATTTAGTTTTAATCAGCAATGCCATGTTCATCTATGTGTTTGTGTATGATAAAGTTGCAGATATGCTACGAGTGGCATCTTATGAAATAGTAGTGGATTAAAGGTTGTTTTTTTGGCACAGTAGCACCCTCCCTTCGGAGAAGCCGAGGTTGGCGTAGTACGATTTAGGGCGGGTCCGGATGGAGTAACAAACCTGTCTGGGTGAAGAAAATGAACTGTTAGATGTTAATAGACAGAAAATACATTTTAATGTGTATTTTGAAAAAGAATGATGAGGAGAAATCCTGATCATGCTCTGATCAGTCCTGAAACCAGGACAAAGGTTGAAATATTGAAAAGATTGATCAGCTTATCTAATAAAATAATAAAGTAATACTAAGTACATTAAAACTGCTTTGTCCTCCAGCTGGTTGAATTAGTTGGGATAAAAGATAGTGATTTCTATACTGAGTAAAAATAATTATATGAGCACCTGTAGCCCTGTACTAAAGGCTACTAGCTAGGTATGAAGGAGTATAGCACAAACACTGAGATAATGGATTTTGACCCACATTATATTTTTACCTCCTCCTTTCTCTTTCACCTTTCATCTGATTTCATCCTCTGCCGTTTTTTGTTTATTTTATTTTAATGTTATCTGATTTCTACATGGGGCACTACATTGTCCGTAGTGTGTGAGTGCGTGAATGAATGAGAGTGTGTGTGTGCCCTGCTATGGGTTGGCACTCCGTCCAGGGTGTATCCTGCCTTGATGCCCGATGACGTCTGAGATAGGCACAGGCTCCCCGTGACCCGAGGTAGTTTCGGATAAGCGGTAGGAAATGAGTGAGTGAGAGTGAGTGATTTCTACATGTAGAACAGTCTGATGTCACTGCTACTAGCTGTCTGTGTGTGCGCGTGTGTGTGTTGTGTGTGTGTGGTGTTTCGGTGAATCTGTATGTGTGTGTTTTCGGGGTTTTGTGTGTGTGTCAGTGTGTGCGTGTTTGTGTTTGTGTGAGTCTGTGTGTCCATGTCTCTGTCTGTGTGTGTCTGTTTGTATGTGTGTTATTTGTGTATCTGTGTGTTTGTGTGTGTCTGTGTATGTTTCTCTGAGTGTGTGAGTTGTTGTTAGGCAGGATGAATGTGTAATTACCTCCTTTGTGTCCTTTCCCTACAGAAGCCCACTCAATTATCCTCCACGCCAGCAAGCTGCACCAAGCACATGCTTTTCCCAGTTCTCTGTAGAGCAATTACTAGGCTGACTTGCAAAGCACATCTCTTAACTGGAATTACCGTTCATAATGGATTCCTGTTCAAAACGGCCAGATAAGGATAGGCGATTACGTCTCTGTTATCAGTGACTCAGATATAATTCCAGTGTGGAAACTGTTCAGTGTACAAATAATTACTGAACTCCAATAGGAATGCTGTAGTGTTTGTCAACCCCATCTGTAGCGTATGTGTAATTACCACAGTCAATCATTTTAACACGTTTCTCTGTAATGATAATTAAAGGAAATCGTTTCTTTGGGATTTGTTTGTCATGTTGTTGCAGTGGTCAATAAATGTTTACAAGAAACACAGTGGTTTCATAATAATATAAAAAATCTTTAAAAATTTTTCAGAAGGAATCAATTGTGATTATATGTTTCTTATGTAGTTGGCGTAGTTCTAAATAAATATGAAAGTCCCTCATACCTTCACGATCACCTATGAAAACCACGAAACAAATCATGCCAGGTTTGGAGTGGTCCATCATAACACTGTTGCTTTAAATGCCATTTATTTCATATTTTACACTTTTGTTAACAAAATTCAGCAACTGCCCATAGACTGCTAATGTAAGTTCAGTTCAGTAAAGGAAAAAGTATGCGTCATTGGGGTCAGAGCTCAGGGTCAGCCATGATACAGCGCCCGTGAAGCAGAGTGTGTTAAGGGCCTTGCTTAAGGGCCCAACAGTGGCAGCTTGGCAGTGCTGGGGCTTGAACCTCTGATGAACAACCCAGAGTCTTGACAGCATGAGCCATCACTTCCTATGATGTCAGAATGATCTTTTTGAATGAGGATCCAAACAAGATGACAAATTCATTGTCAGGCTGGGATTAAAATCAGAAAGAAAAACGAAGAGTAGATGCAAAGGCAAGGAACAAACACAGGAAATAGAAAAACCTCAAAAGGTTATGCTGGTATATTTAGGTGATATATAATATCTGTGAGGTAATTAATGGTTTTGGGTGTGGATGTGTGGTGACTTATCTATTGGTAGTCAATTTGGATGTGGAATTGATAGTTACTGAGATTGATTGTATAAATAAATGTGATATAATATGTGTTACTGGTAACACTTTGCATTATATTACAACAATGTTTGGGTGTTCGTGAATATTTACATGGGAAATTACATTGCCAACATGAGCCATGATGCCATTAATCAACATTGATGAACATTAATTCATTTCAGTCTAATTTTATTTCTATAGCACTTTTAACAACGGGCATTGTAACAAAGCAGTTCTACAGAAATATATAAATACTGGATAGAAATTATACATTTATAAATGTGTCTCTAATGAACAAACCAATGCAACGGTGGCAAAGAAAATCTTCCTGAGACGATATGAGGAAGCACCCTTGAGAGGAACCAGACTCAAAAGGAAACTCATGCTCATCTGGGTGACGCCAGATTGTGTCATTATAAATTTCCCTTCTATAACTGTTTACATGTGAATAAGGTCCAAAAGTGCAATTGCATAACTAGTCAATTTATTCTAGATAGAAGTCAACAACTGTTCCCAGATTGAGACTTGAATGCAAAATTGTTTGTGACAATTGCAGTCCAATTCAATTTGGAAAAAAAATGTCACCAGACCAGGCAACTTTTACACATTGTTGTGTCAAGGTGCCAAAAGACTAACATAAGTCCACCTTGATTAACCTGGGAGAGTAATGGACGCTTACACGAAGCTGCTTAATGCGTTTGGTACATCTTGTGTAAACTCGTTCATTCATTTATTGGAAAAGAGAAGTAAATAATGTCATTCGTAACAAAAGTAGCTGGGTAAATGTGAGTGAGTTTAGCATGAAATAGTCATGTACACACCTCTAGTCTGGCCTTGATAAAGCGAGGCATCGTTGTGTCTGGCCTACATTTTTAATTCGAGCTTTATTGCTGTATAGTCACACAACACAGCTGTGATCTCTTCTGGCTGATTTATGCCTTGAGGCAGCAGTAGAGATTTGAGAGCAGCACCTGACCCCAGGTTAACCACCACACCACTGTGAGAACACATACATTAAGCTTTCATGAAGTGTAAGCATTAAGCTTCATGACTCACTTCTCTTTCTTATCTATGGTAGTTTAATCACAGCGAGCCATTGTTGTGTAGTTGTACTTGTTATTGTTTAGATGTTTAGTGCTATCTGTGTGTCAAGGTATATGATTTTGGCCTCAGATATAATAGAGGACGGTTGTGACAATGAAAGCGTTTATCAAGGCTGGATATTTGTAATTCTAACACACAGAAAAGAATCAAGATTAGTGCAGGTTGGAAATCCGTGTCACCCAGACACACAGAAGGGCAGTGTGTTTCCTAAGAGAGCTGTGTGAGGCTTTTGCACACGCTGCTAGCGTGTTTGAAGGCAGAGTCTCTATAATTGATGAGGAGGGCTGAGCACTAATCCCAGAGACATTTTCCACTCCATTAGGGTTGAGGACAGAGTCTCTATAAGGTCTCTGACCCACTGAAAGACAGTCATGCTCCTGGTTATCTTCAGGCGTGCCCTTAGACCTTGGCTTGATTCAGGCCAAATAACGATCTGAAACCTCATTCAGTAACCAGGCTGTAAACCCCACAGGCTGGTGTTCAATATAATTCACGCAAACAGCATCTGATAGTCCTTTGTTTGCCAACATCACAATTTGCATCTTCTGTAATACTTCTGTAATAATAATAATTTTTGAAATGCATTTTATTGGAAAATAATAAAAAATGACATATAAAATAAAACGTACAATCGATAATATTTAAATCAACGTGAAGAACAGGATATGGTAGCCTAGATGTTAAAGTGTTGGATTACTGAAGGTTGTGAGTATAAATCCTGGTACACCAAGCTGCCACCGCTGGACCCCTGAGCAAGGCCCTTAACTCTCAGTTGTATAAAAATAATATAAAATCTAAGTCACTCTGGATATGCAAGTGTGCCGAATGCCTGTAAATGTAAATTGATGGTAGTTTCAGACCTTTGCTTGTATAAAGCATGTCTGATAAGGGTATTATCTAAATGTACATATAGGTTAAATGTAAACATTAACACTCAAATCTAACACTCATTACATTAGTGTAAGTTTAATTGAATGAAGGATGATTGCAATCCCGTCTGACAAAAAAATAAGATGATCTATGTGATTTCTTGCTTATAACATAATACAACACACATGTCTGAATAAAAAGTAAAAAATTAAAATAAACAATTGTCAATTGTAAACAACACATCAGAGAAAAGGTTTGTGATTTTTTTATGAATCCTGCACAATGCCTATTATTACACAAATAATATATTATGGTATTTTCTGATAATATGTTAAATTTATATATCATGAACATCATTTTGATATTGTATATCGAAGAGCTAGTGTTTCAGTATACTGTATGTATGTATTGTTGTATGTCTGCCAGCTGACAGATCCCATGGTAGTTGATCAGGTGTGGATGCTAAACATGTGTGTTTGTGTGTTTGTGTGTTTGTGTGTGTGTGTGTGTGTGTGTGTGTGGGAGTGAGAAAGAGGGAGAGACAGACAGACACTGATACACTGGCGTTTTAACCAAGTAAGCATTGTGTAGACTACAGAGATGAATCTAATCCGGCTTGCTTAAATCGTAAAGTACTTTATAAGGATAGTGTGAGTCAGTTTGTGTGTGTTTGTAATGTTTAAGTACTCAAGATTTAGAGAAACTGATGGGTTTGTGTCAAGGTGTGGTACTCTTATTACAGTAGCTCTGTGATATATTGTGATATCTGTGTGTGTGTGTGTGTGTGTGTGTGTGTGTGTGTGTGTGTGTGTGTGTGTGTGTGTGTGTGTGTGTGTGTGAGTGTATGGGCTGTGTGGTTGTGTATATTTTGCTCATTAGTGTTGGTTTGGTCCCCATACAGTAGATGGTTAGCATAATAATGAGCCTGCGCTCGCTCTCTCTCTCTCTCTCTCTCTCTCTCTCTCTCTCTCTCTCTCTCTCTCTCTCTCCCTCTCTCTGTATCATCTTTCAAAAATATTTTGGCAGATTTGCATTTTAGTATCCACATTACCAGATCTTGTTTCCATGAATAATAAAGACCATGTCCTTGTTCTTGCTGCTGTTTCTTTGTGCTTTGTCTTTCTGAAAGTGTGTGAATGCTTCTGACACATTAAACTCACAGAACCTTCCTAAACATCTGAGCTGCAGCAGCACACTCAGCGCACTCAAGGCAAATTTGATTTATTCCTTTTCTGTAGCACTGGAAAGCTTCATTCAGATCAGACATACTAGTAAATGTAAGGTGATATTCTTGTCTTGATATTTTTGTTCATGAATATGAAAAATACTGCAGTCAGTGGTGCAGTCTCATTGAACAGCAGACACAAATGGAATGCTTTTACTGCTTCAATTTTACTGAAATTGTTGTAATATTTATACATTTTAAATAAATATGCAACATGCATATGTTTCATCCAAATATCCTACTTTGTATCAAGTCAAATGAAACTGAAATAATGAAATGAATGAAATGAAATAAATGGTTTAAAATAATATGTCAATTGTGTAACATAGAAGAATGTTTATGATTTAAAGAAATATTACATTTTACATTTATGGCAGTGGTGCACGCTGGCTGACACCCCCAGGTTTGGGGTTCGATTCCCTTCTCTGCAATGTGTGTATGGAGTTTGTATGTTCTCATGGAGGTTTCCTCAGGTTTAACTATCTTTTGAAATGCATATCAAAAGAGTCCGGAAAGCATGAGATCATGTATAAATACATTCACTCTGGCTGAGTCTAAAGTCAGGTGGTTTCATCTACCTTTAATAAAAACCCCAAAGAGATCATGGCCTGGCTTCTCTGCTGTTACATGATCTGAAACTGTATTCTATCATATACTTTGGGAGTGTAAAAGTGGGTCAGGAGGCTTAATTTTTTAGCCTGTGTTCTGCTGCTGGGAGCTAATGGGAGATTAGCTGGGAAGCTTTTGTTCTGTGAATCTCAGAAAGCACAATGGCTTGTTCCTTCAATGAGGCCCCTTTAAGAAAAGGTCACATGAAGTGGTGGAGAGCTGTGAGAGCGGCACCACTCCAGCTCTACTGCTGTTTATCTAGCTGACCGGGCCAATCAGTCTGGCCTTTTACAGCCCAAACAATGGCGGGTCTGGCGGCCCACTTTCCTACTGATGAGCCGTTTTATCCTCTTGCAACATTTTCCCTTATAATGCAGAATGCCAGGCCCTGAACCTTAATTATTCAGTTTGATCAACAACTTTATTTATAATGTATCTAAAGGCAGTCAGCCTTATAGACCTGGTTTTAATGCAGCATTCCTAGGTGTTTTGAAGCAAGTGTTACTTTTGTCTGGTTTACGTCTTCGCAGCTTGAAAACCACATATTATTAGCGAGAACCCACTAACACAAGCTTACTGAGGTTTTACCGTATACTGTATATCAGTGGCAAGTTCATATAATGCTTTCCTTCTGTCATGGTCACTGTAATTTATGGTTCTTTAATAACATCCCAGTGAGGGACGATTACGAAGGTGATTATGGCCATAGGCGATAGTCTATAGATTAACAGAAGCAATGGCCAGTTAATTGTTTTCATCTCTCACCCATAAATGCCCAGCCACTTATATGAATACAAGTGCCATGTTTCTGGTTTGAAACTACACTGTTTACTATTTACTGTTATTTTATTTTATTACTGTTTACTATTCCAATAGCACATCATGTGTCCATATTCATTTTTGGCAGGGCATGCTATCTTTCGATGTGATGATTTTTCAGCATTTCGATGTGATGATATGAAAGATGAGGCTTAAATAGAGGGCCTTTGAAGTACTCGAACTGTGGTCTGTATTGTGTCATTGGATCAGCACTCATTTTTTTTCTAAAATTAAAAAGTTCACTTATAACAAACATGAACAATAGCATAAAAATGAACTGCTGCTTATTTTAGCACTTCCTTTTTTCCCAGTCAGTGCCAGTTCAGAAGATTGAGTAATCCTGGTAACATGCTTTATAGTCACGTCATTGTTTGGCTTTGGCGTGTAACGCTGATGACTCAACCATTGACTAATTCTCCATTTTTCTCTCTCTAATCTCTAAGGAATTGGCAAGAATGTCATCTGTGACCGCACGGCCACACCTCTGGACGCCTTCCGCATGATGTCAGCAGCGCAATACTACCCCAAGCTGCTGAGCATTATGGGTAACGTTCTGCGTTTTCTTCCGGCCTTCGTGCGCATGAAGGAGCTGCTAGAGGAGGGCTACGTGGGAGAACTGCTGGTCTGCGAGGCACAGGTTCATGGCGGCAGCCTTTTGGGTAAGAAATACAACTGGAGCTGTGATGACTTGATGGGTGGTGGAGGACTTCACTCTGTGGGCAGCTACATCATCGACCTGCTCACGTTCCTGACTAGTCGGCGCGCCATCAAGGTGCACGGCTTCCTCAAGACATTTATTAAACAGACAGACCATATCAAGGGCATCAGACAGATCACCAGTGATGACTTTTGCACTTTCCAGATGGTGCTGGAGGGTGGAGCCTGCTGCACCGTGACGCTCAATTTCAATGTGCCAGGTGAGTTCCAGCAGGAGGTGGTTGTGGTTGGAACGGCTGGACGGCTCACAGTGAGTGGCACTGACTTGTATGGTCAAAAGAACAGTGGCATTGGAGGTCGTGAGCTACTGCTCAAAGACAGCACACCTTTAGGCAATGCCTCGCTGCCTGACAAGGCCTTCAGCGACATTCCTACGCCTTACCTCACTGGTACCATCTGCATGGTCCAGGCAATACGTCAGGCCTTTCAGGGCCAGGAGGATCGGCGGACATGGGACGGCCGGCCGCTCACCATGGCCGCTACATTTGAGGACTGTTTGTATGCTTTATGTGTGGTGGACACAATCAAGAAGTCCAACCAGTGTGGCGAATGGCAGAACATCGTAGTGATGACGGAGGAACCTGAGGTCAGTCCAGCCTACCTGATCAGTGAGGCCATGCGACGCAGCAGGATGTCCCTCTACTGCTAAAGTTGCTTGACTGCTGACTGAATAAATGTGAAAGGAAGTAAATAACTATAATTTAAGCTGGGATTAAAAAAACTGCTGAATTTTATGGTTAAAAATAGAAGGAATGATCAAGAATGCAAACAGCAATATACTCTTTCTGCATTCATTGAACACCACTGCTTCTGGATTAAATCACACTCGATTCATGGAGGATGAGTGTACAACTGATATTTTCAACACTGGAGAACCATTAAAAAACATTTAGCTAGGGCAAACATTGTTCTGTCCTCCTTGCATGGTGATAAATGTGCAAACCCAATGGGCTGTCCTGTGTGTGTGTCCTCTATGTGTGTGCGTGTGTGTAGAACATTACAAAAATCAATAGTTTGGCTGGTAGTCCTTTTAGAGAGGAACTCCCCTCCGGTTAATTACGCAATAAATCTGCCCAGATATGCTTGTGTGTCTGAAATACAAAGGAAAGGCTTGTTTTTTTTTTTTTAGCTGTGTCTGCAGAGGACAGTATAATCCCAGCATGCTAGCACAAGTCTACTGTTCCTTTACATTTTAGGCACAAATTCTGTTCTTCAGAGCTTATATGAAGCTAGCCAGCTTGTTTCTGAGCTTAATGTATCCAGAGTGTGATGCAAAACCAAACCAGTCTCGCATGCAAAGACGAAAGCTGTGAATCACATCTCAAACAATCAGCAGTGGCCACTGGTTAGCACAGCGTGGGTAGGTGTTCCAGCATGCAGCCACCTGCACTGTTAAAGTGTTGCACTTGAAAATAATTACTATAATTAAGACTTAAGCAAACAAGTAGTATATGTGGCAGACATACAACACGAAGCGAAATAGTAAACACCCCTATTGTTTTACAGATTCATGGTCAGCATACACTAAGTGTCATTGAGCTGTTACATAGCAGAAGCAGTTACATGTACAATAAATCTACATAATACGTTCTTTTTACAGGATGTTATATTTACATTAATATAAAATCTGACAGTTTAAAGCCAATTTTACAATTCATACCTGTTCATCATACCTGTATGCTCCGAGGTAGATTTAGTTCAGACGTGTCGTAATTCAATTTTTTTTTTACACGTCTAGTGACATTCTTGCACATTGTTGAGGGCTAGACACAGCAATTATAAGCCTAAAAACATGTATACCAAAATATTTAAAAGAATGCAAAAATTCCTACGCAATGTTTAGTGCTGTCTTGACCACCACATGATCCTGAATTAGCTACATTTCTAGTGCATAATTGTAATAGAAGTTACAATATTAGTCATTAGATACCATAGTAGTCATTAGCTAATTATTAGTTCAGTTTATTTCTAACACTGACCCACAAGCCAAAAGATTGTTTTTATTGAACTCTTTTTATTTGGTTTGGTTTATATAGGCTTTGCTTATATAGTACAAAGCTCTACTATTTACCATTGTTCGCTGATTCCTTTTCCTGTTTCTGTTCCAATTTGTTAATGTACCATGTCAGACATGACAAGGGTGGTACATAAGGGTCAGATCTAACTGGTTGAAACTGTCGGTAAAAATCACAAACATAATGCAAAGACTCCACAGGATTAGTAGCAAGAACTACTTCCTGTCACTGTGTTATTTGTTTGTACAGTCGAACGCCATGCTAATTGTGATGCAACGAAATGAAAGTTCTTGGCCGAAAACTAGAAAATTTCTAGATTTATTCAATTGGCTTTTTTGCACCATAAATAAATTAAATTCATTTATATATTTATTTATATTATTTATACTTTAGAATAAATCGTAGTTAAACACCGAAAAGATAATGAACTATAATCACTGGCACTGAAATTGTTACACGTGCTTGAAATTGTGATGCACACATGCAGTGCAATCTGAGCAGGTCATAAATAAGCTACAAGTTCAGGGTTGCCAGATTGGTCACAGTTTCCAGTTCACTAGAAATCAATCTGGAAATGTAACATGAAAAATGACAACTACATACCCACAGACATTTTCTTTACACTCAAAATGATTACAAAAAGCCTAAAAGAATTTTCAGAGGTTGTATTTGGTAAGATAGGGGATCCTTCCTAACCTGGCAACACTGTTCATGTTTCTGATGGTGTTTTTAATTGCATAATCTAATTTGTAGTGTTGTATTTTAAAATGCTGTATTCAATGTTAAAAAAAATTAAAGACAAGGTAACATTTCGGTTAACTTTTTACAGCGTTTGTACTCTTTTATCTAACAACCGGATGTGTTGCGCTCGAGTGTTTTCGGCCAAAAATTTTCAGTGGTGTGAAATTTCATAAGCCTCCCTAGAACTACTGTAATAAATATGACCGTTTATTGAACTGTTCAAAAAGTGTCATGGTAAATGAAATGTCAAAGAAATTTACTTTGAGAATGTTATTTTGACATTTTGTCAAGTGTGAATTTTATTTTCTTTTTAAACTGCCTGTGAAAAACATTTGCTGTACATAACTACATACGTTTTTATACATGCTAAGCGTAATATAGACATATTTATTTTGGATGTTTCACACTGAACTAGGTATTGTGTGTCTTGTTTGAGAGGTGCATTGATGCCTTTGATTTAGATGCTTCTCCAAGAGAGGAACAGCACTTCCACTGTGATGCTATGGTTACTGTCCATGTGTGACCAAAATCTGACTGGTTTTTGTTTTTGTTTTTGTTTTTTATTGGTCAGTTTCATGGCTGGTAATTCACACAGTATCAAATATAATCGTTATATGAGATTACACTGGAAAACTGGCATGAAAATCATCTCTGGATTTGCATATTTATAATATTTGCTTCCTAAAATGAATCTTTTTTGCTCTCTTGATCCTTGTACCTGATATTTGTGCTTGCGCGCATGTTATTCTTATAATCTTAAACAAAAGGATACTGTTTCACTCAACCATTTTCAGTGACCTTTCACCTCTTTCTCTTAATCATTTTACATTCGCTCCACTCGATTTGACATCTATAGATTTTTTTAATATGATTTTAAACTGGAAAATGATTTCGAGTTATTCGTTTCAGGGATCTCCTCAACGAACAGATGGACAGACGTAAATTTAACTCGTCTGGCAGCCTGCGTTCGCTCGGCTTTCTGTTTAATTACACGTCCCTGCGTCAAAGCTCCGGTTCACTTCTCTAATTGATCTGATGACTACAAGTCATGTTTTCTCGGAGCAGAAACAAGCTGCAGCCTATTAGATAGTATAGAGCCTGGAATAAAGAGCTTGAAATTTAATCCAGTTATCCGTAACATGCAAATACAAGCAACTCTCATCAAAACAGCTTCTGACGGTTGTATTTGCAGTTGTTGTTTATGAAGAAGAATCTGCTTAAAAAGATAGAATACGAATGTGTTTAAAAAAAAACTGAGATGCTGGTTACAGGCAACATCTTTAAGGATTACAAAATTAAATCTGATTTTGTTTGATATCAGACTGATAACCAAAAAGCTTGACATTATCTGAGTTCACCTGAGGCATCCTTTCAGATTTTATTCCTCGGATATCCAGAGATGACTCCTGCAGTAACATGTTAAAAAAAAAAAAAAAAAAAAAGAATTGTTTTATTTATTTATTTATTTTTAAACAGGACAGATGTTATCACCAGTAACGATGGCTTTGGAAAAAAGGATAAATTAAAAGATTATGTTGTTTTCTAATTATTTCATATGGTTTACATTGTCGCCACCTTAAAGCTCTGTCCTAATACAACTGCTGTAGTAATGCAATTATGCAAATAGCATAATATTACAGATTGCAGATGTAACTGAAAAAGTGTGATGTTATTGTGTCCTGATTAGTTTTCACCCGAGAAATACTGTACCTGTGATAACAAATCTGTTATGTTGCCAGTCATTGCTTTGCTCTTTCTGTACCTGTTTTTCAACTGTAAGAAATAATTTAAAAAAGTCGTTAAACATTACATCTGTATATGTTTGAAGTGTGTATATGTCCGCTAGCACTGCTGTGGTATAAAGGTCTCTTTCCTTCCCTTTATTTAGCATTAGCAAACATGTTGAAAATGAAGGTGGGGGTTGGGGCGTGCTAAAAAGGATGAGACTCAACAGTCCTGCTTTGGCCACACTTCAACAGGACACGCTCGGCTTTCAAAACCGATTCTGGTGAAACAAAGCATTGATGGATGGGTGAGAAGGGTGAGACGGAGAGAAAAAGTGAATCTTTTGACCCGTCCCTGGGAAGCGATTAACGCGTAGCCTCGTCAACTCTTCCCACTCCGAATGTTAAACTCTCACACGGTCCTGTGTGGGATGGGTTAGTGCTATTGTCTTGGGTGACTTTTGCTCAGTGTTGCTTTAGATTGCTGTGTTTAGACAGTAGAGATGATACAGATATAAACATCTACACACCTTTAATTGCCGTTCGGATGGAGAGGGTGTTGGTCTGCTCCAACTGAGAGCGGCCTGCTTCAGTATGAAAAGACTCCAAGCTCAAAGAAGAGCTTCTCCTGCTGCCTGAGACAGTATCCTAGCAACCGAATACCGCTGGGCGAAACCAGCCTTATCGTACATGTTTTCCATTCTCCTTTTCTCCTCAAAAGACAGTTACAGAGGCACTGATTTGCATGGCAGACTTCCAATTATCTTTAATATGGTGGTGTACATTTTGAACTGTTTTATTATAATATTTTAAATGCTTGAGACACTCACTGATATTAACAAAGGCCACATGGTATGCAGTATAATCCTCTATGCTCACTGGATTGGAAGACATTATAACCCCTCTGGGAAACTATAAATTTGTCAGATGGAAAAACAGTAATGCAGAAACACATTTTTACACACTAAAAACCTATAAAGGTTTTATGCAGACTCCATACAAAAGGTTTTATTTATTGTTGAGTTTTCATTTGCCTGTTTGATCGTCACTTGATTTAAGTGAGTTTAAATTAATTAAACCTTAAAACAAGTAGGATTGTAACATGGTTTACATGGACCTGTTCTGTTTATAGAAAGTTCAGGATTAAAACCCATCAATAAATAGCCAGAATATTATTGTACATATTTATATAATGAGAATAATATTTGAAGATGTCCTAAAATAATTCTTGACAAAGTGGTTTTTTGGATTTTTGTTATTGTTGTTGTTTCAGCCATTTATCGCCATGTCTTTAATGTATGTTATCAAGCTCAATTAAACTCCCTGACTAAAGATAACTAAAATCAACATAAACCAAACATTTTGACATTTAAGCAGTTTGAACATCACTATGTATGCTGATAAAGCACAAAAAAGGATTGATTTTTAAGGCACAGAGATGGAAATGTCTTCAGACTGAAGCAGGAGTGAGTGTGGAGGAGTGAGTATGGGTCACCATACTTAGCTGTATGTCACGTCACTCCAGCTTATTCCCAAAATGCAAATTTTTCAGTCAGGACTCAGCCACATGAGGTACAGTAGTTAATGAAACTACTAGTTCAGTAATCCAGTCTCTGTGATACCTCTGAGTGTGGTGTTAAAGATGCAGAGCTTTGGAATGAATCAAAAAGAATACAGCATTTGTTTGGCACCTAAAGCCAAGCCCACTATTTTCCTCACCACAAGGGGTCAGTGTTGTGACATACAGCAGTATGGTGATCCATACTCTGAATTCGTTCTCTGCATTTAACCCATCCAAAGTGCACACACACAGCAGTGAACACACAAACACCATGAACACACAGCCGGAGCAGTGGGCAGCCATTTCTTTATGCTGCGGCGCCCGGGGAGCAGTTGGGGGGGGTTCGGTGCCTTGCTCAAGGGCACCTCAGTCGTGGCCGGCCCGAGACTCGAACCCCCAACCATAGGGTGAGGAGCCAAACTCTCTAACCAAATCAAATCTAATCAAATAACACAATTAAACTGACTACCACTAAACTACACTCGTGTTGAAAGTCAGACTGAAAAAGCCACGTAATAGTAGAAACCTGTAGGCCATGTGAAGGCCATTGTAACACAATTTCCAGTGTTAAAATTTCCAACCCAACATTATCAACACTGCTCAGGATGCTCAGTTTGTTATGAGTCAGTTTTTATAGTTATAGTTATCTTTGATTTAAGACTTTTTGTCAGTGAAAATCCCAGGAATAAAAAACTCTCAAAATATAATCTAAGGTTAAAGGTTATTCTCATGAACAAATCTGAATGTGGTATTTCTAGAGGTTTTTTAATAGTCAAATGTCTTCCAAATTTTGAGAACTTCTGACGTAGAGACACACATTCTTGGAAAGTGCACCTGGCTAACACTTATTTGACTACTCAAATGTGTGACGCAACTCACTGTCCTGGAGCCATGTACGCCTCACACACATTTCCTGGTCACCTCAGGTGGCAAGCCCTTTTTTTCATGTTGTAGATCTGCCGTAGAGATTTGTTTGTGAAAGCTGCCTTTGCATTGTCGTTGTCAAAGATGACAATTTCTTTACTTTACTATATATGCTGTATATCATGGATGCATGGATACTTGTATATATTTTAGAGTGGCAGAAACATATTTATCAGTCTTGAATTAGCGAATGTAAATGTAAAAGTAGCATTAAAACTATATTTTATATACCTTTGTTATGGAAAGCTAGAACAGGAGAACTCTGTCCCTACACTGCCACAATGCGTGTGTGTGTGTGTGTGTGTAGCATGGAGTCTCTATGTATTAGATCGTTGTTTATGGAATGTTTCTTGTCCAGACCTGACCATCCAAGTGGTGTCTCATCTGATGCTGCAGTTTCTATGGAATTAAAAATATGTAAACAAATGTGTGTGCCTTTTTTCTCTTCCATTTTACAGACCTAAATAATTCACTCGAGTTATTGTATACTATATAATGGTCAATTTTTTTTTATTTTTTTTATGTTTCTTAAATTCCTGTTGAATTAAAATCCAAATTTTAGCATCCTTTTTTCTATTATACTTTACTATGGAGTCACATTTATAGAAATTTTGTCCACTGTAAAAAAAAAAAAAGCAAAAAAAAAAAAGATTATGGATTATGAGACTTTTGTCATGGAAACAGTTGTAATAACAAGAACACTACATCTTTTTCTGAAAGATATACTCAGTCTTTGACTCCTGCAGTTGAGAGTACGTTTTACTGGACAACAATGATTGTAGGTGTATTATTACTGATGTTGTCCACCTGTAGCTATGCAACCCTTTATCCTCTCCATCTATACAAATCGATTCCCATACACTATCAAAAACAATATGGTGTTGAACTAAATCATTCCTTGTCACTGGGGTGGTACAGTGACATCTCAGCATCATATTAAAGCCTCCCAGGCAATGACAAGGACATGTACACATTAGTAGCCTTTTAATCTGAGCTAAAGCATGTTTACACTAGTTATTTTTTACTGGCTGTCACCTTTTACTGTAAAATAATGGGATAACAAATTATGTCTAGCAGATCTAGACGATTGACAGAAGAATGACAGAATTATAATTCTTGTGTTGTAATGTTGTGGTAATTTTACTTAATCAAGTGTACATTGGTATATTATCACTTTTATGACAGTGTATTTCATCATAAACACTTTAACTGTATTCTAGAGTTTATGCAGTTTATTATAAGAAAACTTTGATGATCCTGCCCTCTGCTGGTTAGGATTAATCCTGCATTTTTATATGCTCGTTTTACACTAATATTTACATTTACAGCATTTAGCAGACGCCCTAATCCAGAGCGACTTATATTTTATATACAACTGAGCAGTTGAGGGTTAAGGGCCTTGCTCAGGGGCCCAGCAGTGGCAGCTTGGTGGATGTAGGAATTGAACTCACAACCTTCCGACTGGTAGCCCAACACCTTAACCACTAGGCTACCACGTCCCCATAACATGCATTCTATAGTACTCTATCTTATACTATATGTATGTATGGATCAACAGCGCTTCTGCAAATAAATAAATAAATAAAAATTTGATTTGATACAAATAAAAAAATAATAAATCAGAAATCTCACTGGCTTAGTTGTTGTTCTACCTGGCTGCATGTACAGTATTTGAGTACTGTATATGAGTATACCAATTCTTCTTCTTCTACTTTCGGCTTACTCAGGGGTCACCACAGTGAATCATCTGCTTCCACCATCATATCGACCAACAGCAGTCCAAATTCCACCAGCACCCTGGTTGGTTGCCCTTCCTGACCAAACCCTCTCTATTTATCCAGGCTCAGAAGTCACTAGCTTGCAACTCCAACCCCAGTGGCTAGATTTATAAAGTAAATTAAATGTACATTTCAGGCATTTAGCAGACACCCTTATTAAGAGGGACTTACATTTTATTTCAATTTATACAACTGAGCAATTGAGGGTTAAGGGCCTTGCTTAGGGGTCCAGCAGTGGCAGCTTGGTGGACCTGGGATTCAGAATTTGTTATGGAAAGCTATAACAGGAGAACTCTCTTCCACTGTCCCTACACTGCCACTATGTGTGTGTGTGTGTGTGTGTGTGTGTGTGTGTGTGTGTGTGTGTAGCATTGAGTCTCTATGTATTAGATTGTTGTTTATGGAATGTTACCTGACCATCCAAGTGGTGTCTCATCTGATGCTGCAGTTTCTATGGAATTAAAAATATGTAAACAAATGTGTGTGCCTTCTTTCTCTTCCATTTTACAGACCTAAATAATTCACTCGAGTTATTGTATACTGTATAATGGTATTTTTTTTTATGTTTCTTAAATTCCTGCTGAATTAAAATCCAAATTTTAGCATACTTTTTTCTATCATACTTTACTATAGAGGCACATTTATAGAAATGGGATTCAAACTTATGACCTTCCGATCAGTATTCCAACGCATTACCCACTAGGCTACCAAATCCCCCGCATTACATAAATGTAATGTATTATAAAATGTATTTGCATAATCTAAGTGTACATACCACCTTGTGTGGGAAGCAATTTATGATACAGATTATTAATAATAATCATAAATAATAACAATGACACTTAAAATTAAAATTTTTTTGCTGTGATTTTGTATGTGTGGGTTTGTGTAGATAAATTAACCCTATGAAACAAAAGACTGAAAGAGCAGGAACCCAGTTAGTAACTTCTACACAGCTAAATATAAGATTGTGTCATGTTGGTCAACTACACCTCCCAGAATCCTGCGTGGCCTACAAGCATGGCTGCTGAGGACTACAACACCCAGAGTCTCTCTGTTCATGTTAGCTAGACTACTGATTAAACACACAGGGACTCAATCACCTTTTTAGCACATTTGTACTCTTCATGAAAACTCTAAACGTTTATTATGGCGGTTGTTCCCAAATCCATGTTAGTCTTTCAGGTTTTACCTTTTTAGGACATTGCTTATATTTTCTGCTTTAGTTCATGCTGTTTGTTCATTGTGTGTCTGTTTCTCAACCACGTTCTTGAATCACATCTTTGTCTCGTTTGCCTCGATAATAAAGATCACTGTGTACCTGCACTTGTATCCTCAACCTTTTCCAGTAGCTTATAAATCAGATTTAGTCCCTGTTGGTTTGGGCTTTTGAAAAATCATTATGGTTTAAAACTCAGTTCTCCATGAACTAGGGCTTGGAGGAATTATGACACGAGTTACATTATCTAGTCCGCACTTCACGTTGACAACTTATCCTCAACCTTGGTGTTCAATCTAAGAAACATCCTATCTGTATCTGATCCTGAGAAGCTAGTTCATGCATTCATGACCTCTAGACTGGACTATTGTAAAGCATTACTAGGTCGTTGTCCTGCATCTTCAATAAATAGCCTACAGTTAGACCAAAATGCAGCTCCCAGAGTACTTACCAGGACAAGAAAATATTATTATATAACCCCAAATTTATCATCTCTACATCGGCTACCTGTTAAGTTTAGAATTGATTACAAACTGCTGCTACTCACGTATAAGGCTCTTAATGGTTTAGCTCCCATGTATCTAAGCAGTTTTAATGCGCTACAACCCTTCACACTCTTTGAGATCACAAACTTTTGGTAGTTCCCAGAATATCACAGTCTATTAAAGGTGGTAGAACGTTTTCTTATTTAGCCCCTAAACTTTAGAATAGTCTTCCTGACAGTGTTCTAAGTTCAGACACACTCTACAAGTTTAAATGTAGATTAAAGACATATCTCTTTAGCCATCTGATATCTTATATCCATTTTATGCATCTACTCACATGCACATTATCATCTAGTGCTGGTTAATATTATAAACAGCAGCTAAGCTAATTCCTCTTCACTTGCTACTCTTTTTCTACCTATCCTGAAGCATCCAGAGATTGTGCCAGTGCCAGTTGTGCTCTGCTTCATGAAGATTTTGGACCTTCAATGAGAAGAGGCCAAAGCTGGGAGGATTCTGAGGCATCTAGACATGTACCAGCTCCTGTTGGATTCTGCTTCATGAAGATTCAGGTATTCAAAGATCAGATGCCAACTACATGTGGTCTTTAAGGACAACAACCTCCTAAACAATATACAATTGTCTGGCTGTATATGAATGTAGAAAGGATATTATTCATAATAAACATTCAGGTGTTCATAATAATTTATAATCACAATAATAATTTATAATCACCTTCAGTGTCACCAAAATGAGGATGAGGTTCCCCTTTGAGTCTGTTTTCTCTCAAGGATTCTTCCTCTAAAAATCTAAGGGAGTTTTTCCTCACCACAGTCATCTCAGTCACCTCAGACTTGCTCAGTGGTGATAAATACAAACACATTTACATATAAGTCTAATATTATTCTTGAACTTTGTATAATATTAATCGTTGTATAATATTAAACCTTTTCTACTATATTCCTTATGCTCTACGAATCTGCTTTGAGACAATGTCCATTGTTAAAAGCACTATACAAATAAAATTGAATTGAATTGAATTGAATTGAATTGAATTGAATTGAATTGAATTGAGGGGGCACGGTGGCTTAGTGGTTAGCACGTTCACCTCACACCTCCAGGGTTGGGGGTTCGATTCCTGCCTCCGCCTTGTGTGTGTGGAGGTTGCATGTTCTCCCCGTGCCTCGGGGGTTTCCTCCGGGTACTCCGGTTTCCTCCCCCGGTCCAAAGACATGCATGGTAGGTTGATTGGCATCTCTGGAAAATTGTCCGTAGTGTGTGATTGCGTGAGTGAATGAGAGTGTGTGTGTGCCCTGCGATGGGTTGGCACTCCGTCCAGGGTGTATCCTGCCTTGATGCCCGATGACGCCTGAGATAGGCACAGGCTCCCCGTGACCCGAGGTAGTTTGGATAAGCGGTAGAAAATGAGTGCGTGAGAGTGAATTGAATTGATTGTTCCACTGAATGTCTTAATGAAATGAGAGGACTGCTCTTGGGAACCTGATTAGCACCATAGAGTTTGGGCTTTGCTTGGTATCATCATTAATATTAGTGTATGCTGGGATAGTCTTGACATCACACAGTTCAGTTCAATTCCCAGTTCAGTCTGCATGTGGAGGTGTTTCCAATATTATTTACCACACACACAAACTGTAATACCAGTCATGGCCACCAGAGGGCAACCACGGGTAAAGGTTAAATGGTGGTTAGAATAAAAGCCCACATACAGTATGCTCTTTTTGGGTAAGATCAAATACCCATGGTGTGAAGAAATAAAGGTGCAATGTGGAGCCATTTGCCTTCCACGAGACTCCAGTGCTAAAGGCTTTTAAATAGCAAAAGCAGCTGATAACCTATTTATTTAACTTAGCAGTTTATGAAATCGAGCTTGAAATCGAGTGCAACTTAATTGGGTCTACCGAATAGAGAATATAAAAGTATGTAGCCTAGTGAGTGTTGCTATGAAGGGAACTGTTTAGGTAACACAGTAAACAGCTGTTTTTTTTTTAACAATCCCAGAAGATCAAAATGTCCCCTCATGACTGATTGACTGATTCATAAAGTCAGAGGTATTCAACTTATATTCAGCTTATATACTGTTCCTCGCTTACAAATGTGTGAATAAGCAGCTAACATGAGTGAATGGTGACAACACGTCTTAGACTCTGAACAGATGAAACAGAATAGCATGCAGTTGTTGTAATCTTTCCCATTCCTGTATGTATTTTGCTTTACAGCTAGCCACTGGTCCAACGAGCCACCTTCAACAGAGGATCTACTACAGAGATGAAATGGTATATGTTTAAAAAAACAGAATTGATGAACTATGGCTTTTTTTTATGGTCTTTGGTATGTTATCTGGTTTCAAGGTCATGCATTTTAAAATGAATGGCTACCTCTTTGGTTTAAAAGAATTCTAAAGATTGAACACATCTTAACCAGACTTCAGAACACTGCTGAAATCATCATCCATACAACTCGCATACAGACCTTTCTGCTCCGTTATCTGTTTATGAAAGGAATTTTTTTGCTGGAATGCTTGTGAAGTATGATATCAATATTTCTTATCACTGAGACTTCAGTGCTTAGGTCACTCAAAAATGTCTTTTTCATGCAACAAAACAATATTTGTTGTAATCTTTAAGCTGCATCTACCACTTGTTTTCCATTTGGAAATATTATAAGTCAAAGCTGCTGTTTCAGCAATGTCAGATCGAGCCTTTAACATGAAACACTACTTAGCCATTTTGTCCCATTTTCTTGGGCACAGATGAAGTGCAGTCTCTGAATAAATAATACCTTTAACACAAATGTGTAACTAAAAAGACTTTTTGTACTAGGATGGGGATTTGTGTCCCCAAAACAGAAGCTTAAAGATGTCCTTGAAAAACTGAACAGCAAATCTTGCAAAGGGGGCTTTTGTCCTTAACTGACCTTCCTGATACGTTTTTCCCATTATCCTCAGACCTTGCCAGGTGCAGAAGGACTGTAATGTCTCTGCCTCGTCATGTCCCACAGGGCATCCTGCATCCTAGTCCCACCCTGTCTGCTGCACAAATCCTCAGCTTCTGACTCACAGTCTTTCCATGCCAAGTCTTTTTCTATCTCACAGAAAGTTTGTCGTGCCAGTGGTGTTATTAACACATCGTATGTTAAACACAGGAAACTCAAATTCTGCTATAAATTTATTATCTCTGAACAGCAACCAGCAGATGCCATATGGTGGACATTTGTCCAAGAGCAGTGTTGGGTTTCCCATGATGAAATCTTTTAAATGAGTGTTGTCTGAGTAAAGCTGAAGAGTAGTATTTTTGTGCTATTTGGCTGTCACTGTATAATTGGCTATTGTCTATATTTGTGGGCTAATACTAGGGTTAAAAAATTGCAAGAAGAAGATATAAAGAAGAAAAAGAAGAAGAAGAAGAAGAAGAAGAAGAAGAAGAAGAAGAAGAAGAAGAAGAAGAAGACTTTATTTCTCACATATGGTCAGAGTCACAGTGGTCTAAAGCCTATCTTGGAAACACTAGGAGAAAGATAAAAAAAATCAGGTCATCTAATTTTTCATTGTTCATGAAAGTGGATTCTTTCCCCTCAGCATCCTCCTTATACTTTATATTTTTTCAGTGTAAATTCAGGATCAACAAGAAAGGTGGCACATCATCTGCATATAGCTGAAGGGTCTGTGAGATCAGAAACATAGTACACACTTAATACATTTGGTATTACATACGCTTTATCCTCAGGGCTTACTGATCACATATGATTTCCAAAATTATTTCAGACCATTCCACAATTTATAATAAGTCCCATCATGAAAGGAATAAAACATGCTGTTATATAATAAAAAATAATCAAGAGCGGTCAGATGATGCATCCATTATGTGAAGCATTAGTGTTTTCACCCTGAAGTTGATTCTTTTCCAAAAACATCATGTTCTGAAGTGTTTTATTCCTCCTATACCACAGCAATTTGTTGATGTTGTTTATTAACTAATGACACTGAAGTCTTCTTCCATAAAATTTTATATACACACCATATTATTTCAATTGATCAATTATATTTCAATATTTATCAATTATAATTTGTTTCAAATTGAAAACAGACAGAACTGCCTTTATAGACAATGCCGCTGTTCTATAAATACATTTATTTGCTTCGCAGACTTGGGTTTCCTCTCTATCTTTATCTCTATCTATTCTCACGCAAATTTAAAAAGCAAACACATTTTATTTTGCTGCATGCAGATTCAGGAAATTCCTGTCACTGCACTCAATTACTTTCACTGTGTTCTTAGCTTAATGTTTTAAGATGCAGCTTCAAAGACACTTTATTGCACACTTAAAGGGATTACTGTAAACCGGACTCAAAGACTCATGAATTGCTTAAAAAGCAGGGGAAAAAAAAACAAATGTTGGGCACATCAGTTGCATTGCAAAGCTGCTGATGTTTGTTGTCTATTTATTCATCTTTCCTCAAGTCAGCATGATGTTTGAGCTCTCAGATTTCTGCTATTCTGATGACGATCTTCCATGTCGCTTTCACATGACATTCCAACCCTGGCACTTTGTTCTCCGAGCCTTCCTCTGTTCAAGCAGTCGAGATCGTCTTTGAAGTGTCATTTCCGCTACGTGAACAGTAAATAAATAGGAATGTCCGACGTTAAAACAGGCAATGCATCATGTTCTTATTGAGTTTGGCTTCTGAATTTGAATCGTAAGGTAAAAGAGTGGTTTTCGTTTGTTTTTGCTTCTTTTTAATTTTGTCTGAAGGGAACAAGAGATCATGTAATGCACCCTGGTTGGGAAAATTCCTGGTGGTACATACAGACACAAAGCAATTAACTCATTCCAATTGTGTTTATTCAACCCTGTCCTGCTTTCATCTGGAATAAATTGGGGGATTTTGGGGCACTCAAGGGCATGACATGGGCCAGTGATCTCAGTCAGTGTATGACTCATCAAATAGCTTTTGACTCTGGTTTATGTGCTCAACTCCCTGGCAAATATTTACTGTAGGAACAGGCCTGAGTCTGGCTGTGATGACTACTAGAGAAGTCGATGTACAATAAATAAGTAATAAACACAACAAGGTGTGCTGTTACAGTAAAACAATCAGTAACAGAATGCTGTGATATGACCCAGTGATACAACCTTAAAGATTCCCATTAACATCATATTCACCAAGTATTCTTCACTTCACTTTTACAAAGCAGTTTTTTTTTTAACGTAATTTCATTTATTAAACAATGCTAAACTGTTTATCCATTTACAGTTACGTTTGCTGTTGGCAAATATCCGAGAAATAATTTCACTTACGTTATAACAGTCGTTTCCTCACATGCATCTTTTTTCTTCTTTGTCCTGAAGTTAATAATAAAACAAGGAAACGAAGCACTAACACAGAGCTCAGAAAGCTTCACCATATCAACAGTTCAACATATCAACACTTTTTGAATGTCAAATTAATTTTTTTTTTCTGATTTTTCTTATTTCTTATTATTTCTTCTCAAACGAGGAGAAGGACAGATTTTCATTTTAATGCAAGTTGTAAACTTTATGTAACTGTGTATGTGACAAGTAAAACCTTGAATGTCTTTTATGGAGCATCCAACATACAAATAGCTAAGAATTAGCTGTTACTATAGAAACTCTAATATATTAGAACAAGCACATCATGTGACCTGTAATTTGAATTAAGCAAAACATTAACATTGGAGATTCCTTCCAAAATTAATAAATTTATAAGAGAAAACATCACCATATCATCATCATCATATATTTTTAAAATAAGCTGTTATTGTAGAAATGAAAACGTATGAGTATGCTAATATAAACCACCGATTTGTATCTGAAACTGCTATCTGTACCGTGCTGATATGGAAAATTAACCGACACAATCGGTGAAGAATGGAGAAAAAAGAGAGCTCTGGTATAAATAAGTGTGATTTTCTTTGACTCACTGAACCCATCTTATATCAAGAACTGAAGTTTATTAACAGACTCTATATAACAATGCAGCTTGTGGCATGTCCATAAGCACACATTCATCACACCTGGGGTGCAGTAACTTTACACTTTGTTTTACAATTTCTCTGTTATTCTTTATCAACTCATTATCCCAAAACATACTTTTTAATTTTTGTACATATCTTTCAAGTCAGGAGGCTTTTATTGATTTATATATTTGTAGATGCAGTACAGAGTGAAATGAGACATCGCTCCTCCAGGTGCGACACAAAGACCCAGAGCTACATAAGACAGCACAGTATTAAGGGCTTAAGAGTATTAAACAATAATCTATTGACAAATCAGTTTGAAAGCTTGTTCAAATAGTGCAAGGCAGTGCAAACAGACAATACAAAACATTACAGGACGGATGCGTTAAGACAGCCAATGACAAGAAGTTGGTGTTTAGTGGGTAAAACAATAGCAACATTTAAAATGTAAAAATGTTATGTGCAAAAAGAATACAATAGAATACCTGGTATAATGCTGAATAGTGCACAGACTGATACTATAGTAATTATATTGACACTTATACTTTATAATTTAACTAATTGGAAACGCTTCTGCTTAGGCTGTGGAAGAAAATCAGCATTTCCTTCCTGCCTATTCATGCAGCAATCCTTTTTGTTTTCTTTCCCTCCTGTCTGTCTTTTGTTCTCTTCCTGAACACTAAACCTCCCACTAAACTTTCAAAATTACTAATGCATCACTCAGTGTAGATTTTTGTGTGAAAGGCTTGAGCTCTGGGAATCTTTTTCTTTCCATGACCTGATAACTGTGTTGAGTAAAAAGTGGAGTAGGAGGAGAATGAGATGTCCCACACATTACCCCAGTATGTTCTAGCGTTTCTAATGCTTTTAATGGCAGTCTGTTATCCCTGCCTGCTTTTCCTTTCTCTCATCCGGAACTATCTGGAACTCCTTAAAGAACAATGTGGATGTTGTAACTTTGTTATTCTATACAGACCGTAACAATATATACAGTATGTGTAAACTGTATAAAGTACACTAGGCATATACTGTATGCAGTGTGTTTATTCATGCAGTGTAGTTTACATATGGGTTAAGAGGCACTGGAAAATGATCTTAGATGTATCTCTGCTATATTTTGTTGCATCATATCTCTTGTGAAATGATTCAGTTTGTAAGAGTGTGAGTGTGATGAGTGTGTAACATGTGGCTGCAGGGTTAATAGTTTTAAACTGCATTCTTGCAGGCCAGTTCACTCAGGACATATTTAGTCAAGTGGTGCAACTTTTCCAACTTTCCTCTCTAAATTATTACCTGGAAAATGTTCTCCTGAACAGTGATGCACATTGCACATTTAAACCAGACTGCAACTTCCATTTGCTCAATAAATATAAATAAAGATAGGACAGTGGTATAAAAGTGAAAAATGGTAACGGCTTGGCTGTACACTTTCTATCAACTATTACATGATTTATTTCTTTATTATTATTATTTTTTTTTTACATCAAGGCTGGTGATTGCCAATGCCATTCTCTGGCACTGGGTTAGAGAGCCTTCATTAGAAGGTCCATATTTCATGGAGCCTTTTATAGAGGTTGTTGGCCAGTTATTTATATTGTAAAGGCTGGAATGTGTGCTGTTCTGAATTCACAGATCAAAATATCTTCATTGCATTATATAAGATTTTGGTGTAAGTTAGCTGAAGGTAGCTGTCAATGTCAAAAAAATATCAATAAGTCTACCTCTTGTGTATAGCAATGCCTCTCCAAAGCCTCACACCTTAAAAACACGGGGTACTGGAGTTGCGCAAGATGAAGAGCTGGTTTTATTGACTGGCAACATAACTTTGTGTCCTCAGATGGTGTGGTAGCCTAGTGGTATATGTGGTCTACCACCAATTGGAGCTGCCACTGCTGGTCCCCTGAGTAAGGCCCTTAACCTTGAGTTGTATAAAATGTAAGTCTCTCTGGATATGGGAATCTGCCAAATGCTTTAAATATGTAGTGATTGGTAGAATTTTTTATTGAACCACATAGATAACAATTTTTAAGCATACATTTTCCTCCTCATCTGTTCACCATTTTATCCTGGTCAGGGCTGTGATGGATCCCAAGAAGGCTGGGTGAGATGATTGAAAACTCTACAGGGGATCATGCACAAACAGTCACCTTGCACTCAATTTTATTACCATTATAGAGGTATTATAAAATGTGTCATATGTATGTCATGCTGATGTCCAGCCCGATGCCTTGTTTCATTATGAATGATAAAGAAATGGCCTGTTCTGTAGTTCCTACTGCTCATTTTCACACTAGACCAGTAATACCTAGAAATTACACCAGAGTATCCTAGATTGTTGGTTTTAATCAGAAGGATAAATAATAATACATTAAAAAGAGTTAGCATTAGTTGTTGTTTCAAGAGTTCAAAAAATGATGTGACATAAGATCTACACCTATGTTTTATACAGTGGACAAGACATCTTAAAAATTGCTGGCCATTTCTTAGCCCTGTTCTCTTGCCATGCTTAAATTAAATGTTATCTCATATAATCTACTCTTAAATCACTCATACTGTATAAAAACCTTAGACAAACAGTTTCTAAATTCTTATGCATAGCAAAATGTCTTTAATCAATGTTTAAAGAGAAATAATGGAATTAAATGTCAAACGGTTAAAGACTGCCAGTAAGATCAGGGGGTTTTCATGCTATTCCTGAAAGATCTGTCATAAATAGGAAGCCACTCTCTCTGGAAAGTGTGTGTAAATGGGTTTTTGTGCTCATGATCTCTAGCCACAGGAAGGAAGGCACAGTCAGAGTGTTTTCTGCAAACCTACTGCATATATATTTCTTTAAACATGATCATTAAATAAGATTGTCTTTGGAGGTTTAATATAGGTTCACCATTTTCTAAAAGTGTTTATGTAGTCCTGAATTCCATTACTTGCCTTAACTACTTAACTAAAGCTTTATATACAACATTTATTTATTTTTTTTTGTCTCTCGATCCCTAATAGGACAAAATCATTCTGCCTAATTCTCCTGCAGGATTCAACATGGCTTGTTCAGTGTGACCAGCTCATGTCCCTTTGCCTGATTTTGACATTTCACCTGCATACAGGCTCACATTTCCCTCAATGACAATGACTACTATTCAGAAAGACTGCACCATGGCTAGTGGCATTGCAGTCTTTATGTCCAACAACAGAGAATAAACCATTAAGATAGATGTAAATTAGTGCATGTGGGTTACACTGATTTCAGACTTCTATGTTTACACAGAAGAGTCTGTGAGAAAATGGAAACAAGAGAACATCCATAGTAAAGACACCTGGGTGTTTTTTTCTTCCTTACATGTCTTACTACTTCTGTCTTTTTCATTTCTTTTATTTGCTAACTGCTGTGTTGGTTGCTTCAAGCACAAACTCCAACAACTCAATTTGTTTTCTTTATTATTCCTGTAATAATCCTATGTGAGTACTTGATGTGTCATGATAACTACTGGCTCCTGTGCTGTTTTCCTCTTAATGGGTTTAATGCTGTAAATGTAAAGTGTTTTAGGGCATAAGACTCAATTAAATTGCTCAACATTAACTGCCAGGGCCTGTATTCATGAAAATTATAAGTGCAAAGAGTTGCTGCTAGTGATGTAATCCTAAAACAGAATTTGTGGGCGTTTCCCATTAAAATTAAATAGAAGATCCTAGTAAAGATAAAAGTTCTTCATAAAGCATCTTAACCCTTAAAAAACCCATTAGGTTAAAAAGTGTTAGGAGTAGTGAGGACTTTAAGAGGTTTAAGAGTTTCTTTAGCAGAGGAGAAAATGGCCATATATTAACATAGTGCTAAAGTGAAGGCTTATAATAGACCGTAGTTTAAAAGCGTTCCTTTATTTATTGGACAACCAATCACAGTCTTCGAAAGAATGTGTCATACCTAGTAACAGGATTAGCCCCGCCTCCTCTCTGAGATTAAAGTAGATTTTCTTTGTTTAGAGTTGCTTTGAGTTTGGTCCTGAATCACTCTTACTTTTAAGACAAATTAGATCTCTCTGAGATCATTCTAGACTCTATGAAAATGGGCCCAGATGTTTATCAGAATTGTTGGCATACATGAGCATTAATGTATTGATTTTTTCAGCTTTTTCAGCTTCTGGTCCTGCCTAAAACGGAGCATAACTACTGCTTGACAAATAGACAGATGGACACAAATGAAGGTTTTGTGAATCTTTTTTTTTTTTTTTTAAACCAAAGTTGCAAATAAACCACATGACTAGGCAATACACAGAAGAGCAGCTCAATCAGCAAGCAGGCATAAAACTGGCAAGACAAATGATGGGTACAACTAAATTGTAACATGGAAATTTCCCAATTCTGACTAGGGAAAATTAATAAATGTTTGGGAGGTTTCTTCAGCACAGCATGCTCAGAGCATTAACTATAAACACAGCAGCACTCATTTAAATGAGTCAAATCAGTTCTACTGTTTCTACAGCTTTAAGGATCTCTATCCACTTAACTAGGATGTCAGAGCATCTTTCCACAAATTGCAATGCGTAAATTAAGTATAATATTCTGACATTCTTCTTTTTTTATCCAAAAGCACTCTACACACACAAGTTTAGCAAAGTAAAGGATGTAGATGTCCTAGATTTTGCACCAAGTCATCATTTATTGTGAGTATTCAAGACTTTGCTGTAACAATACATTTCTAGCAGCTTTGTAATAAAGCTCCATTATAGTGCTCCAATGGAAGATCCAGTTTAATAGACTTTTAAAAATTTAATGCAACACAAATGCTTCAAGTCATCTAATAAAAAAATGTAAGTTTGAATATGGGTCATCTACACATGAAAAAATGTAAAGGTTAAAATATGAACAAGTATACATTGGAACTGCTGCACTGCACTGCTATGTCTTCTTAAACTTCCAAACTCAATTAATTTGCATATAAATGAATATGATACCATTGTTATACATTGTTGGTATTGAATCCAGTTGCTGTTTTATTCAATCTGTTGAGCTTTTTATTTCTTGAACTTTCCATCAACAGAACACATTACTGTAGGTGCAAGATGAAATTATTTATAAACTTCTTTTTTTTTTTTTTTTTTTTACTTATAGAGTTATGTATTCAGTCTATATAATGCAACTGACCAATCAAGAAAGATTTAAATGCTAAGATCTCAATAATAAATTAAATAACTTGCATTATAATGGGTTGTAATTTCCACTATTGTAACTAACTGTAATTGCAGTGATGCCAAGAAAATATTTCCTGAAACTGAAATTCAGAGGCCATGTTAGAATGTGCCAGAATATCAAAGAGCCTCTGTGTTTGTTCCACCTCCCACACACACATTCACACATGCACAGCAGACATTTACTTTACCAGGAGGTCTGGGCATCCACCACCCTTAAACTTTGTTATTTGGAGTATTATCACCAAAATTGCTACTCATTGTGTGTATTCATGCTGACTTTACCCACAATTCTTAAACAAAGATAGGAACAGGGTGTGTTCGTTAATCCTGCTGCTTCAGACTTATGTGTATTTGTATGGAGTGGGGATGTTAGATCTGCAAACTCAAAGAGGTGTTCTGTTTGCTCTCAGTAACAGGCAAGTCTGCTAACTACCCCCTAAGGCTCTTATAAACATCCCTATGTGTATGAGAACTATTGACCCTGATTTTCTCTAGAATTCGTTCTGTCTAGTCTGTCACTTCACTCAATCAGAGCATGTGAAATCAAAAATGGAACAATATGCCATTAACACACACCTAGTTACCATGTGATTATATCTAGGTTTCAATTGTCTAAAATTTTTATTTATTTGTTACCTAATTTAGCTAATGTTGGTGATTTACAAAATCATTTGTAATCATTTTTATGATCTAATGTGGAAGAACTGTTACAGTATTTTCACAGGTTTGTCTAGTGTTAAATTATATTAAAATCCCACTTTAATACAATTTGATACTAAAATCCCACTTTGTGTTTACCAGAGAAATACTAATGATTTTTTTAAATATAAGAGCTAGCCTGTGCTTCCAGTTTGCATACAAAAATTCCTACACCCGTTTAAACAACTCATTATTCTACGTAGATTATTTGTATGGTATAAAATTACTGTTTTATGGGAACTTTGAGGCTTGTAGTCTAATCTTAGAGATTACATGGAATTATGAACATAAGCACCCTAGAGAATCAGAGGAAACATTCATTGGACAAGATGCAGAATGTTTTGGACATCATTTGAACACAGTTAAGAAAACATCTATGGCTGTGTAGATGCAAATATTATTTTGTTATTTTCATCAAAAAGCATGTTCTTTTTCTTAAGACATTCTCAGTACGCTTAAAGAACAAGAAGAGGATAAAAGAAAGGGGGAAAACGGGTAGCACACACAATACTCCTGCTCTGTTGCTCTCTGTTTTGGGATGAATCCCATAGCACCATGCAGAGGTTCTGGGATCAAGCCACCCATCTACTCTCCAAAACCAAGAGATTATTGTCTAGAGAGACAAGAGATGTTTTCATGATGTTTTGTCTGTTCTTATTTGTTTCCTGCCTATTAGGGATGTGCAGTTTTTTTACAGACAGATTTGATTACTGTCACACTTTTCAGTACTGACTGCTCCTTATGATATGATCTTTTTTTCTGTTTTCCTAAACATTTGTCTTTTAGTGATGGAAGTTTTATCACAGCTATTTGACGAGTTAACGTGACAAGGTTAGCTCTTTCCATGTCTAAATTATTAACAATGATTCCATTATGGAGTGGGATATTGAAAGTGCAGTGTACAAACACCTGTGCTATAAATTATTCTTATTGTATTCGGTTACATCCAGTTTATTCTCCAAATGCTGCAAGCAGGACAGATCTTAATCTGCTAATTTGGAGCTGTATCTACATCCGCTATCTCTATCTGTTTAGTGCCACAGCATCTGGATTTGGATTTAAACCTGAACTTTGTGGGAATGCATAGAAATGCCTTAATTAAATCTTAAGGGTCAGTTCCTTGACCTTGGCTATACCTAATATGTTCTAATGAACTAAGTTCATTCTTTTCACAAACAAATTAGAATAAAAAATATATATGTATATATTGACCTTGTAAGTGCTGAAAATGTTTGTCTTTGTTTTGTATTTCCAGGTTTTGATCACATGGGTGGTGCAACACACACACACACACACACACACAAAATTGTTGGTACCCTTCGGTCAATGAAAGAAAAACTCACAATGGTCACAGAAAAAACTTTAATCTGACAAAAGTAATAATAAATAAAAAATGTTAACCAATGAAAGTCAGACATTGCTTTTCAACCATGCTTCAACGGAATTATTTAAAAAAATAAACTCATGGAACAGGCCTGGACAAAAATGATGGTACCCCTAGCTTAATATTTTGTTGCACAACCTTTGAGGCAATCACTCCTCACGAGCAAACTGCTCCAGTTGTTTCCGGTTTGAAGGGTGTCTTTTCCAGACGGCATGTCTCAGCTCCTTCCAAAGATGCTCAATAGGATTGAGGTCAGGGCTCATAGAAGGGCACTTTAGAATAGTCCAATGTTTTCCTCTTAGCCATTCTTGGGTGTTTTTAGCTCTGTGTTTTGGGTCATTGTCCTGTTGCAAGACCCATGACCTGCGACTGAGACCAAGCTTTCTGACACTGGCCAGCTTTGTGGCTTGTCAACATGTAGTTTGGCATATTCCAGTCTAGCTTTTTTATGATCTGTTTTCAACAATGGTGTCCTCCTTGGTCGTCTCCCATGTAGTCCACTTTGGCTCAAACAACAATGGATGGCGCGATCTGACACTGATGTTCCTTGAGCATGAAGCTCACCTTGGATCTCTTTAGAAGTCTTTCTTGGCTCTTATGTTACCATTCGGATTATCCGTCTCTTTGATTTGTCATCAATTTTCCTCCTGCGGCCACGTCCAGGGAGGTTGGCTACAGTCCCATGGATCTTAAATTTCTGAATAATATGTGCAACTGTAGTAACAGGAACATCTAGCTGCTTGGAGATAGTCTTATAGCCTTTACCTTTATCATGCTTGTCTATAATTTTCTTTCTAATCGCCTGAGACAACTCTTTCCTTCGCTTCCTCTAGTCCATGTTGAGTGTGGTACACACCTTGTCACCAGACAACACAGTGACTACTTGGAGCCCTACATATAGGCCCACTGACTGATTACAAGATTGTAGACAACTGTGATGCTAATTAGTGGGCACAGCTTGAATTAACATGTCCCTTTGGTCACATTATTTTCAGTCTTTTCTAGGGGTGCCATCATTTTTGTCCAGGCCTGTTCCATGAGTTTTTTTTTTTAAATAATTCTGTTGAAGCATGGTTGAAAAGCAATGTCTGACTTTCATTGGTTAACATTCATAGAATTTTTATTTATTATTACTTTTGTCAGATTAAAGTTTTTCTTTGACCATTGTGAGTTTTTCTTTCATTGACCGAAGAGTACCAACAATTTTGTCCATGTGTATATATATATATATATATATATATATATATATATATATATATATATATATATATATATATATATATATATTTGATTGTGTGTACTGTTTAATAACTGAGTAGAGAGGGGGTGAGTAGCAGGAGCGCTCACTTTCTATTGACCGTTTATCACATTCTAGTTGTTTTATTCGTATTTGTTTGTTACATCCTGTTAATAAATCTTAAAATTAGAATGCAAATGAATGGGAATGCATCATGGAGGTACTCCTTCTTCTTGGCCTCTCAGTGGCTATAGGCTGTTGCTATAGGCCTCATATTTAAACCACTATGACACTGACCAGGTGTTTACTAAGGATTAATGAATGCTTCATATCTGATCGGCCACCTGTGTTAAAATAAAAACCTCCCACTCAATTCTCATGGGATCCCAGACCCAATGAACTAATTTAGTCTTAATCAAATATATATTTATCTGTTAATTCTGAATAATGTATACTTATCCAGGTAGGTCTCTATGGTACTTATTTTGTGCACAGTTTATGTATAATATGCTTTCTTTTCTCTGAGAAGTGTATGCCATGTGGTTTGAGTTTTCCTCAGCATGATCTGAGTGTTATGAGCCAATATTTTTGACACTTGTTTATGGGCAGGTTCTGTTTTTCCTTAATTTCAAAAACAGCTCATCAGGGGGGATAAGCTGCCTAAAAGCATGTGGGAACTGAATCAGAGTTTGTTCAATCTGTGCATGTGCGTGAGTGTGTTTGTTTTAAGTTTTATGACTCAATATTATTTTATTGGCAATAGAGTTTAGTTTCTGTGTTCCTCAATGACATGTGACATCAGATTTAATTAGTGTTGATCAAGAAGAACAGTATAGGTATGCATGGCTAGCAATATCCACTAGCTAATATGTCTCTTTTTTAATGTTCATTTTCAAATTTCACCATTAAAGACATGATGCAGTCTCAAAGGTCTTGGCTCACTGATGCACGGTGTCTGATTTTCTATTGTGCTTTTCTTTTTCTTTTTTTTGCAAACGTAAGGTAAGAATTTTGTAAATGTGATAATGTTGTTTGTAACAGGGGTGTGACAGTGGGTCAGCATGTACCATTGGGACCTCAGCTTTGATCCTGACCAGAGGTTACTGTCTGTATGGAGTTTTGTGTGTTTTCTCCATATCCTTATGGGCTTTCCTTGGGTTTCTAGTTTCCTTCTACATCTCAGAAACATGTCATTATGTGGATTTGTTTTGGTTACAGTTATTGGCAGGACTGCACTTTTAATTTCATATTCGTGGTTTGGTTTTCATGTATGCAATCCAATGAAATCCAGCTCTTCTTGTTCAGGTTTATAACAACACTACTATATTTTCAAAAATGTCAAGGGCATCCTTAAAAATCTCTAAAACCATATAATCTCTTTCTTAAAAGTCAATATTTGCTGCTAATAAAATAAACACTTTTGCGATCATTACATCTTGGAAATTTTGCCAACCAAAGACAGCTGAACCCATGAATAGCGGGCTCTTCAATATCCAATTCTTGCTTTAGAGGTTTAAGTCTATCTGGCCCTACTATAAGGCCTCTTTGTTTGGGGATTGAAGCAGATTTCAGGAGTTTGACATCAGAACAGGGTGTAAAATGAGATGTCCTTCTACTGCATTATTCAGATTATTTCCATTCCTCACTGTGTGTGTGTGTGTGTGTGTGTGTGTGTGTGTGTGTGTGTGTGTGTGTGTGTGTGTGTGTGTGTGCGTGTGTGTGTGTGTGCATGTGTGTGTTAGTGAGAGAGAAATACAGCAGCGGAATTACTGCATTCAACAGGGATGGAAATTCATTTCCCTTTATTATTGTAATGGTGATGAAGTTTGCTATTTGTACATCTACAATACATATTGCCTGTTTGTTTTCAAGATTGTGTGCTTATCTTTTGGATAAGCTACTTTTGTTAACTGTCAAATTCCAAGCCGCACACCAGGATTACTTTTTCTGATAAATGTATGCTGTAGTTTGACAGTGAAACTTCTCTAGCTCATTCATTCATTTTCTACCGCTTATGCGAACTACCTCGGGTCACGGGGAGCCTGTGCCTATCTCAGGCGTCATCGGGCATCAAGGCAGGATACACCCTGGACAGAGTGCCAACCCATCGGGCACACACTCTCATTCACTCACGCAATCACACACTATGGACAATTTCCCAGAGATGCCAATCAACCTGCCATGCATGTCTTTGGACCGGGGGAGGAAAGCAGAGTACCCGGAGGAAACCCCCGAGGAACGGGGAGAACATGCAAACTCCACACACACACAAGGTGGAGGCGGGAATCGAATCCCCAAGCCTGGAGGTGTGAGGCGAACGTGCTAACCACTAAGCCACCGTGCGCTTCTCTAGCTCAATGTATCAATAATTAACAATACACTAAACAATGTTCACAATGTTAAAATGGGCAGGTATTTCATTACCAAGACCATAACGTTAACCCACCACATTTATAGTTATATTAAACCACAGAGCACCACAAAATTAAAGCTTTATAAAGATTACAGATAGAAATGTTCCAGTTTTAGCTGCTGTCTATGAATGCATGCCTTTTTCAGTGTGTACTAGGAACTTGATGAAAATAAGATGCATCCATAAATATGAAATAATGTCAAAGCACTGACTTCTTATTGAGAACTATGTGTGATTATGAGAAGCAGACACCTTGCTTAGACTTGGACATTTTACTGGCATGGTATATAGCCTAACATGACGTGTGACACAACTGGAGTTGGCTAACAGTTCTCTAATGTCCTGCCTGGACAGAGTTAATGGATCCTCCCCTGTTTGGGACCGCCAGTCTGCCATCTGTGCCATTACATAAGATTCTTCAAGGCAAAGGGTGTTGCCTTTACACTCTGCCATGTCCTGTTTAATGGCTTCCACATGAAAGGGTGAAATCAGCAATGAATGCAGTGCCTACAAAACATAATTCACCTCCTATTACCTGGGCATCATTAAAATCAAGGCTGCATTCACAAAATTTGTTTCACTTGGATGTTTTTTACAAGCGGATTCTAATTTTAGTTGGAATTGTACCAAAAAGAGCATGTTATGAACCAGACCAGCTGTAATACACAAAACACATCACAAAAAACTTTCCAGTCTATGCCTTTTAAAAAATAAAAAATAAATAAAAATAAAAAAATAAAAGCATACACTGTTGGTGAGTAACTCTTAAACATTTAAAGAACATAATATGAACAATGTATTTATATGCCATTAACTAAAAATCCCACAGGAGTATGTGGATGTATATTTGTATATATTAAAGTCTTTAATGTCTGTATATTTCAATGTCTTCAAAATTCGATTCATTTAAATTTAATATCTGTATTAGATATATTTTACTTGGGAAGTGTTTATCTCCACACAAAGACAGGGGAATGAGTTACTGAAGTAAATAATCCCTATAGAAGCAGAAATAATAAGTATTATTATGGAATAAGTACTCCAATAAATACAAATCCATGGAGTCACTGCAGTGTAATTTATTATATTAATGTAATGGCAAATCTCACCAAACCAATTAAACCACTGGGTTGTTGAACATCTGCTGTTATTCTGCTGATAATGACATATCTTATCACTGATGTCTTTTACATGGTATGTGATTTGTTAAAATGTGTAACTTTGTCTGGCATATTAATGCCTTTTGCTGCTGTAGCACCTACATTTCACCTCAGAGAATAATAAAGTACATCTATTTGCCTGCCTGCCTGTCTGTCTGCCTGCATGTCTGTCTGTCTGCCTGCCTGCATCTCTGTTGTCTATCTAATGTAGATGTTGCAAGTTTCCACTACAGTTTCCAAAGAAACTGAAACACCTTATTAAGAAAGAAGGACTTTTTGTTCAAAATGTTCTGTTTCTCTAGAGGTTTTGTGTACTACTTTTGGCCTGGGAAAATGTCACTGTGGCTGAATTCTGGAAAACAGCCTCTACTTTAAAAAGGAATAGAAGTGTTTTACCAAAACATTTGGCAGATGTCCTTATCCAGAGTGACATACAAAAGTGCTTTTAAGTCTCTATCAATGAATACATTAACACTAGGTTACAGACTAAGGATACCATCAGCCTAAACTCCGTTCAGGTTTTTTTTAAATACACAAAATATACAGGGAAAAAGTTTTCAAGTATTTCATGAAGAGATAGGTCTTCACCCGTTGTTTGAAGATAGACAGTGACTCAGCGGTTTGGACATTTCCACCATCTCAGTGCCAGAACAGAAAAGAGTCTTGCTGTATACCTACAGTACCTACATTTTGGAGAGCTAAACAAACAAAACGAACTTAAAATCAATTCAGCCTGAAATCTGATATTAACTAATTTACAGCACACTTATTAATGCAACAGTTCATGCTTACCTAGCACTTCACGTTTTTTTTTTTTTTACATTTATACCTTTTTGGTGGACACCCTTATCCAGGCTTCTGAGGCTACACAAGATAATCAAAACAGAGAAAAGTGCTTACACACTCAAAAAATTGTCCAATGCCTGTATGAATACAAGTTGCCTCCAAACTGCTTTTTTTCTCAGTGGTTTAAGCATGAGCTTATCTGTTACATTGCTAAGGCTTTAAATATCATAACTGCATAACATTTTAGTAAACAGACATCATTGTTATGTAAGACATTGCCATGTGTCTGCTGGCATAATCATGGCACAGCGTTCCTTTAACACTGAATCAAACCCAAAACAGAAACAATATACAGCCTTTATTTTTGTCAAAGCCTGGCCCTGAGTGCTGAGGTTTTGTAAGCTGTAAGATTGCTTGATTAATCACTTCATCGTGTGCACTTCATAATATACAGTCTTAGTCTTCGTCTCAGACAAATCCTGTCTCAAATATCTCAAGCCTATAAAGAAACAAAGAATATGTGCTTATCATAACACGGGCTTATTCTTTACATTCATATTTGCAGTTTTAACAATTTGTCGACTTGAATATATGAGGTGTGCAGTGATTCTAAATACAAAAGGGTGAAACTATAATCTAAGTAGGTCATACATGAGAGCATACACTATCCTGTAAGGTAATGACACTGACATCATTTCAGCATAGGGTACTTGTGCTGCTTTAAATAAAAAACAGAAATAGATGAATAAGTGCAGAAAAGGTGTGTAAAATGCACTGCCGTATGTTTCCCAGTTCATTCCTTGAATATTAAATAACACCAGCTGTTTCAGGATTAGGTCATTATCTGGCTCATGCGTACAGCACAGACAGAATTCTGTGTAAATGTTTTAATACATACTTCCTGATGATCCACTTCCAACTATAATTTGACAAGTGTCTAACATTATTAAATCAGTCATTCACTGAGTGTGAGGTGAGAATACACCCTCTATACAGCCTGTATGGGTTACCAATCTGACACAGGGTGCCACACACACACACACACACACACACACACACACACACACACAAATAATGGACATCATGTAAGACCATCTGAGTTGTGAATAGACTGTCATGCCCATTGGGAAAACTCCACCTATTTCTTGTGCTTAAGTCAACTTTATGTTAAATTCATCTGAATTTCAGTGTTAGCTCTTTCTTTCTTACAAATGTTTGACTGTGAACATGCCCCCAGCTTTCTAGATTACAAAATTTTCAGTTACAAATGAGTCCTTAAATGACACCAGATCTGGTTTACTCTATAATATAAAGTGACATGTGAAGTCCTTGTGCAGTTTTGGATCCTTCTAGTGTAAACTCAAGAATATCAAAGCAGGCCAGGACACACTATCTAACACAGATGGAGTTTCCTTCATCCCTCCATATAGTACATCTCCTGTTTAATGCCTCACACACACTTCCGGCCTTCCTCTCTTATAAACATGCATATGCTAGTGTACACAGACGCACATACAGCATACACCTTGGCACTATTTCATATTTTTCCAGCTTTCCTCTCGTCCTGTATAAGCAAGGCTTGCCCCGAACAGGAGGTTGTGCATAGAGCTGGCCACAGCACCACGTCTGCCAGGCTGGCTTTAGATAGTGATAGTGTTGCATCAGTGAGCAGCCATTTCTCTGAGTCTGAGCACAGCCCAGACGGCTGAACTGAAGAATTAACAGTCCTACTGTAGATTCAGTCTTGTGATCTTCGCTAAACCAAACTCTCACCCAAAGCACTAAAATGCATTATTTCGTATTTGTATGAAATGTAGTAAATAACCCATTATTTTTTCCCAAAGTATTGTTCATTGACTTTAATGTAGATTTTGAACCTTTATTATTTTTTTTAAATGCATTTTATTTACTTGAACAAAAAGAAGCCATTGTGCTATTTTCCCCTCATTAGAAAAACTGCATTAATACCAAGCTAAAATATATAACGATTACTGTGATCCTAAACCCTAAGGATAAACACACTGTGTGGTGCTCTGTGTTCCATATATATTTTGTACACTTTTCTAGTCACAAGCCTCAGAATCTTGATCATTCAGTCTGATTATTTCTATGCACACTCAGCATGAAGACTCCTTGAACACCAAGACTTTTACCTCAGCTTTAGGTTAGCTTTTCTGTGTAAGATGTAGTGAAAGTCTTCAGGAAAAGACGACTTTAAGGAGTTAGCAATCAGTAAACAAAACAATCTTGCATGTTTAGGGACTGTCTACAGGGAAAGGTCTGTAGTTTGTCAATTGCTTTGTCAGAGAAATTGCTTCTTTCTGAGAAAGTACATAGTTCTTGGCAAAGCAGACTGTGCTTTATTGTGAATGTTAGAAACCTAGAGAGACTGCATAAACCTTCTCCTTAAACCTAACCTTAGGGCTGTCAATTGTCACGCATTGAGAGTGACAGTCACGCATTTGAGTCTTTTGTCACACTCTCCAGCCACACATCGTATTTCTCATGCAGAAAAACTTTTTGACTATTTATCATATGTTTAATATGCCGCAGCGCCCAAACTGTATCTGTCCGCACCGCTGTCTCTATGGAACCGGGCAGGAATCAAGCGCGTCTCCCCTGGAGTTCTTAGTCAAGCCTGACACTTATCAGCCAATCAAAAAAAGAGGCTACACAATAGCCAATCAGAAAATAGCACTATTGTATCTGGGTAAGATTTAACGCAACAACCAATGAAAAAAATATATTCATTATAGAGGGTATTTTCGATGGTTGGTTTGAACAAAACCTCAACATGAAACAGCTTGTCTCTGGACGGGACATTGTCCTCAATCATGAACCTAAAAATGGCTGGGCTTCGAGCCAAACTGTTTTAAATGGTAGCCAATATTACAATTGATAAAGGAGTCCAAATAGGCAACAAACACTTACAATAAACACCAGTCATAATCTCTCTCTCTCTCTCTCTCTCTCTCTAACAGATTATTATAAACCCTAAATAAACCCTAACTCAAAATGCTAATGCAATGTTAATCTTAGTCTTCAAACCCTCTCTCTCACACACACACACACATATATAATATATTGCTCTATATTTACACTGTAAATCTTAAATCTCTAGATAACGTTGGACAAGGGCAATTCACAAGATAACTAGCTTTTTTAAGGTGCAGTCTTATCACAGCTGCCACAGATGACAAATTGCAGATGCTATGCTTCCAGGATCCCCCACAGTGAACTGTACCCAAGACAATGCAATATTTTCCTCTTTCCTTATGTATGTATGTGTGTGTATGTGTGTGTACCAGTTTGCATGTGTTAGCTAATACAGTAGGAGCATCACTTCTGCTTTAAAGCCAATGAGCTTTAGCTCTATTTAGCAATATAGAGCATCATTAGAAGGCATGGGATTAGTTTCCATTGTTATGCTGACGATACCCAATTAATTTTCTTTTGTTAAACTCTGATAAGAAAGAATTACTTCTTATCGTTCCAAAAAATAGTACACAGAAGCTCTCACACTTCAACTTCCATTTAGAGGGATGTACTGTAACTTCTAGCTCAACAATGAAAGACCTGGGTGTTATATTAGACAGCAACATGTATTTTAAAACTCATATAGCCAATATTACAAAAACAGCCTTCTTCCACCTTAGAAATATTGCCAAGCTATTGCCTAACTTTATCTGATGCTGAGAAGCTAGCTCATGCATTCATGACCTCTAGACCGAACTATTGTTTACTAGGTGGTTGTCCTGCATCTTTAATAAATAGGCTATGGTTATTCCAAAATGCAGCTGCCAGATTTCTTACCAGGACAAGAAAGTATGATCATATTACCCCAATTTTATCATCTTTACACTGGCTACCTGCTAAGTTTAGAATTGATTACAAACTTCTGCGTGTTAGTCTTCTAACACTCTACAATCCTTCACGCTCTCTGAGATCACAAAACTCAAGACTCCTGGTAGTTCCCAGAATATCAAAATTTACTAAATGCAGTAGAGCGTTTTCGTATTTAGCTCCCAAACTTTGGAATAGTCTTCCTGATAGTGTTCAGGGCTCAGAAACACTTTCCCAGTTTAAATGTAGATTAAAAACTTATCACTTTAGTCAGGCATACACATAATACATCCCATATTCTTGTGCTCTAGTACATCTGACCAAATGCGCATTATCATCTAGTGCTTGCTAATATTATGAACAGCAGCTATGCTAATTCCTCTCCACTGCTTCTCTCTTTCTACCCATCCTGAGTTATCCAGAAATTGTACCAGCTCCGATTGTCTTCCGTGCCATAAGATTTTGGACCTCCACTGAGATGAGGCAGACTCTGTGAGGATCCTGAGGCATCTAGAGTTTTACCAGCTCCACTTGGACAATTTCATGTGGTCTTTGAGTACAACAGTCTCCTCATCAATACAACATTTATCAGACTGTATATTTATAACCCACAGTGTCACCCACATGAGGATGGGTTCCCCATTGAGTCTGGTTCCTCTCAAGGTTTCTTTCTTCACCTTTCAAGAGAGTTTTTCCTCCCCACAGTCACCTGAGTCACATCAGACTTGCTCATTGGGATAAATACAAACACATGTAAATATATCTAATATTAATCTTTTATTTTTATATCATATGAATCTTTATATTAATCTTTATATTAATTTTTGTTTTATGTTTATGTTCTGTAAAGCTGATTTGAAACAATGTCAATTGTTAAAAGTGCTATACAAATACATTTGAATTTAATTGAATTGAGCCCTAGCTCCTCTGGCTTTTCTTAGGAGGCTGAATCCCTTGTCTAAACTTTGACCTCAGATAGTGCCTCTCCGCAGTCTGTTGTTCCAGTATATTTATTACTCCTCTCCCCTGTGTCAGAACCTACATGTATCCCATGAACTTTAAGCGTGAGGTGAGAATACACCCTGGTTGGGATGCTGAGCAACATAGTGCACACATTCATACACCCATTCACACCTTCAGGCAATTTGCAAACCACCTTCCACTTTCAAGCATGGAGGAAACTAGAGAACCTGGAGGAAACCTCAATGGACAAAGGAAGAACATCTTATGTCAGGATAGAATTGGGGAACCCTGGAGCTGGGAGTCAGCAAAGATAACATGCTATACCACCGGCTGTGAAAAGCGCACAAACGGAGCTTCCTTTCAAAATTCCAAAGGATCTTACAATTACAGTTGTTTATGTGTGTGTGTGGGTGAGTGTGTTTGTAACACAGAGAGATGGAGAGAAGTAGCATATGAGTGAAAACTGATGTGTAAACGAAATCCAGTTTCTCTCAGGAACTAAGTCAATACAACCTCCACTGCTGTTTTCCCTCCTCCTAAGGCTTAAACTGACAAGACCTGACCTTATGAGGGAAAAGTCAAAGGAAGCTTTATTTGTTTTTTTATTAACTTGTTCCATAAAGGCCTAAATAATTGTGGATAGATTAAACAAAGATTAAAATTAATAACTCCAAGCTTATTATTTTTGCTGGGTTGAAACAGAACAATAGCATTTTTGAGTGTACCTTCTTCCATATTTCCATATTTGTTACAGTTCTTTCTTGCAAACTCAGCCTTCTAAAGCATAATGAGTTTTACAGTATCAGAGCAGTTTTTATGGTGAGTACAGTGTTTTAATGGTGTATTACACAGTATTAAAGTAAGCTGATTTGGGATTTGGATTTTTAAAAGTGATCTCTAGGAAGTTGTATAGACGAGAGCTCTGAAGTGTTGGATGGTTATCAGTGAGCTTGATTATCCAGCTGACTTTGTGTCCCCTGCACACCATGAGCTTGTGTTTACACGCCGGTTTGATGCTACAGACATCTGGTGACACAAAGGCCTGTCAGAGCTCGGCAGTGTTGGGTGGCCAAGATACACATGCATCAAAGTCTAAAATTGGTCAAGATTGAAATTTTCACTTGTTTATTTTTTCAATGTATTGATGTTACTGTACTTTGTTTCATCAGGAACTAAATCATCAGCGAATCATCAGAAAACACTCAGGTTTAGAAGATGCACTTATGTCAATGATGCCTACTTCACCTTTCCCACGGTAATTTTTAAAGGTTTTTGATTGATGTATCTTTGTTGTTTTGGGTTAAGGCTTTTTACTTCCATCCTGGTAGGCTTTTATTTCTCCAACACACCTGTTTCAAATCAAATTTACTAATTAACTGCTTTTAAATCAGATTTATTAGAGCAGATAAAGTGCTAAGCAGTGCAATTTCCACAGGCTGAAGGCTGAGCTCACTCCATTCTTATAAAACCACAAATATGTTCATACACAACGAAGCATACTTTCTGCTCTTTTGTGTCTCAATTTCAACCGATCTTTGGTTTATTTTTCCTAGAAAGGAATTCTTCTGTCTACAGTTAACATGCTGACTCATGTTAGACCATGAACTTTATATCAGTTTTTATATAGTCCCCCCACCACAGTCTCCCTGTCCTCATCATTGACACTACACCTCAACATCACTGTTTTCCTACAACACACCATCACCATGGAGATCCTTTCACAGTCAGAGCAAGAGTTTTCTGCAAACCTTTTTCTCACCACATGGTTTTAAGCAACCATTGAGAGCAAACTACGGGAAATAAATCTCAGAAATGCACACACACATACATAAAAAAAACACTGAAGCTGTTTAATGATCTCAGACATGATTAATGCTTTAGGTGCCTGGTTGTGGTTGGTATTATCTCTGACTCAAATACTCATACTGATCAAAAATGATCGAAAGCATTAGAGAGTTCCGTACACTCATGAACCAGATGTTCTCTCTCAGCCTTTCTTAAAAGAAATGTTTAGCAAGTTAACACCCAATTTGGAAAATGCCTTGCATTACCTCAAAGCACTTACCATCAGTGTCATAAAAGGTAAACTTTGCTTTTGTGCAAGACTATAAACAAAATTGTTGCCTGTAATGTTAGCATTTTGGGTTAAATATTCCATTAAAGGAGAATTTAATCAAGAAATGTAGTGGATGAGACAGGATGTATTCTACCCCTTTAGATTTGAGCTACAATGCTAAAATAGTTAGTAAGTACTAAAGGTTTATATACAGTTAACACTGTGTTAATACCTAAATCATCACCCATCAGCTTCAGCGACTTTCAGCATCTCAAACAGATTGACTAATTTGTTTTCTGACATCATATGACAGAATTACTGCATGCCACATTTAATAGCATGTTGCTGCGGCCATCTTGAATCAGGAATCTCTTAGCAAATAGCTTGATCTCACTAAAACTCCACATACTAAGAGTAATCTGATATTTGATTTGGTATATCTGGTTTTGGGCAGCACAGTGATGGAGTATACTAAGGCGGCTGCTTTTGTGTGCCCATCATACCCAATTTTTCCCTCAGGAATTAAAGCAGTGTAGTCAGACAGGAGGTGGAACTGCTTCCTCGTAACTCCATGGTCCCTGGTTTGATCTTCAAATCATGTTATTGTCTGTGTGGTGTTGCATTGTTATGCTCTCCCTGTGGTCATTTGTTTAATGTGGGTTCTCTAGTTTTCTCTCAACTCACAAAAAAACACGCACAAAGGCAGATTTTTATATGTAAAATTGTATGTAGGTGTGAATGTGTATTCATGTTGTGTATTGCTTCTAGTTTTGCTGTCATCCTGACCAGCATAAAGCGGTTACTGTACATGGATAAATGGGTGGGTCTCTGTTAACATGGAATTATTCTTTTTTATGGGACTTTACAATTAACATCAGGGTCACTGAGCTAAACAATGTTTTGAAAGTGAGTGTGTGAAAAATTGTAGATATGCAGTTATATGCACTTCTTCTTCTTTCGGCTTTTCCCTTCAGGGGTCGGCACAGCGAATCATCTTTCTCCACCTATCCCTATCTTCTGCATCCTCAACACTTGCACCCACTAGCTTCATATCCTCATTAATTACATCCATATACCTCCTCTTTGGCCTTCCTCTTTGCCTCCTGCCTGGCAGCTCCATGTCCAACATTCTCCTACCAATATACTCACTCTCCCTCCTCTGAACATGTCCAAACCATCTTAATCTGGCCTCCCTAACTTTGTCCCCCAAACGTCCAACATGAGCTGTCCCTCTGAGGTACTCGTTCCTTATCCTGTCCAATCTAGTCACTCCCAAAGAGAACCTCAACATCTTCAGCTCGGCTACCTCTAGCTCAGACTCCTGTCTGCATATACAGTATGCAGTTATATGCACAATGCTGGTTAAATCTTTCTTGTATTTTGTTATAACTACATTAGCCATTTTGTTTTAGAGCAAACTCTCAAATTTTAGATACCAAATACTATATATATTTGCTGATTATTTGCATTTGGTGAATGGAGAAAGTCCCAATAAAAAGTGAAGCGTTAAGGTTTAGGAAATTGAATCTTCACGATTCAATAAGAAAAAACTTCTATGAATTTATTAGCTTAACATTAACATTAGTTCCCTTACTAAAATAAACATCAGGCAACAAATTGCATTGTTTCACTCAATAATACTGTAAAATATTCCGTGAGCACTTGTCAGACTTGCCCTAATTTGAAATCAAAATCCAACAAAGTGACAAAATCACTTCAATATACTCTAATTCAACAGCCTTGAAAAGCCAACCATGGCCTCCCAGACTGAAAAATAATGTACTTGCAAAAAAAGGAGCCTTCTGTCTTGTCATGTATGTCCCTGATGATTCCTCTTGAGAACTTTTCATTGGTTAGATGTCAGTGTATCAGTGCAGATAGAGTAGGGCATTCCAATGTCCAATGTTATCTCTTCTTATTCTCTTTGGCATCTTTCAGGCGCCATTCAGGGAGTGAATTCCATACGTCTTCCCAATGAAATACCCCTGGAATGAATCACAATCATGCTCAAGGCTTTGTCATTAGTGGAGGCTCTTGAATGTTTCATCAATGTCTTCTTGATGTCTGTGAAAGTGAAGTCATATTTTGTGCTGTCCACTTTGTAGTGGTTGAGGTATGTCTGGGGGAATATAGTCACAGGGTTATACAAAGCCTTCTCCTTTGAGGCTTTGAAAAACTAAGAGTCTTTTTTGGCAGCGAAAACCTGATTCCATCTGCATTTATAAGCGTGTAATATTACCGGTGTTCCCTGATTAAAACTAAAACATCAGTCTGGATGTAGCTTTTAAACCTTTCTGGGGCTTTGATTAAATTTTTCAGTTAAATCTGGATGAAGTCCATTTGTTCGGTACAGTAATAAACCTTACACAGTATCTCTCAGTAAAGATACTGCAAGCCATGGAACATCTGTAATCCAAGTACTGTAGACTCCCCTTTTTTCTGAATCCAGATGTGCACTAGGTTAGAGATGTTTATGCAATTTGCATTAGAAACATTTCTGTAATGGACTTAGATATATAAGAAGGTGATTATATAGGCCTTGTCATTCTGTAAGTGTCTGGGATTCATCATGCTCTACTAATGCCTAAGCAGGTGGTTGATAAACATCAACTTCAAATCCATACCTCACCCTCACCTTGACCTTTACATATATTTGATTATGTGGAAAATATGGTATGTTGTGGCCAGTGGCACTGGAATCATAACTAACATTAACTAACTATTATTACTTGCTTTGTGGTCATATCCCTTGTCCATATATGAACACTGGGACATTATTATTACTAAAAATTGTTCTTAGTCTCATTTAGTACTAAGAGAAGTCTGTGTTCTCACAACTGGAAATTCATAACAATTCATGAACCCAAAGCATAGGATGGTTAAATGTAGTTAGGTAGATGGAGTAGTGTTTGTAACATCTTACAGCCTTTGTATGAAATTGTATGAATAAAATACAATTACAAATTAGTTTAAATATCTCATGATATCAGGTTTGAGATGAACATAGGTAAGTGATATGTTTCTGTTTCTCTGTCGGTCATTCACTGACTGTCTTACTGTCTGTCTGACTTTCTCTCTCTATCTCTCTCTTACACACACACACACACTTACTCACTCATGTCATATATATGGATGTCTCATGAGAAACATCTGTTCATTTGCATTACACTGTGAGACTATTTTGCCTTTCTCTTTCAATGCACATTATTGTTTTCTTTTTTGGAACTGTGCAAAGCAGGCAAGCAAACTAATGACATTTTAATAGAGAGGAATGGAATTTAATTATTCCCATCCTAAGTCACTTTAAATGTTATTTAGTCTTTTGGTCTCTCAGGTTTCTTGCTTTAGTAAGAGGAATCCCTTTACAAAGCTAGGAACAGATGTCCAAAAAGCCACTTGTGAAAACATTTTTCTGTTTACACATATTGTTTTTTGTTTGTTTGTTTGTTTATTTGTTTTTTTTATGTAGAACTGAATTATTTTGGATTTTGAAACCCATCCCTCCATCCATCCATCCATCCATCCATCCATCCATCCATCAATCAATTTATGGCACTGCTTATCTTACACAGGGTCATAGTCATATCCTGGAACCTATCCCAGGGAACTTAGGGCACAAGTTGTGGGACACCCTAGATGGAGTGCCAACTCAACACAGAGTACAATACACACATTTACATACTCTGGACAATTTAGAGATGCCAGTCAGCCTACAGCACATGTCTTTTGAATGGGGTATGGAAACCAGAGTACCTGGAAGAAATCCCTGAAGCAGGGGATAATATGCAATCTCTGTTCACCCAGGAAAGGAATCAAACTCCCAACCAGTTCTTACGCATGTGTGTAAATAATGCCAACTGTAATTTTTTGCCATTTTTTAATAAAAGTAAGTAAAGTCAACATGGTCTATACAAACAACTAAATATGATGTGCAATATTATCTACAATAAATTAATATAAGGTTAGCTATATGCTTGACATGACTAAATGTTTCAAAAGTTGGATTATAATTTTCCACTGGAGGATTTATTTTTCACTGAGGAAGTGTTGTTTGGCTAGAAAAAGGTTGAAATACCATTTATATGAAATATGATTGATATGATGCTTTGAAAAGCGCAGCCATTTTTGGGGAGATAAAGTGGGAGACTGGTCTTATCGTCAGACTTTGAGGAGGAGACATGGCGTGCGTCAGTGAGAATGTGGGAACGGTGCAGGGCCGGATAAAGGTGGAGGTCCACGGCTTGAGTCTGGAGTCAGATTTCAGTGTTTTTTGAGGGGGCAGATTGAGCGGAGGGTGAACTGAGGCTGTCTTTGTTCAGGAACAGCTCCTGACGGTGCGGTGCGGAGCGCGTAGGCTCACTGCGCCAGCGGGGGAGACATACAGCGCCTCACGTTTCTGCTTCAACGCCGCAAGCTCATTGAGTGAGCGTGGAGACATGACTCGCGGACCTATGCCTTTCCTAAGGTGAATTTTATAAATACCTGCTACGATTTGATTTCTACTTATTTTATTTCTGAAAGGATGTTTCTCATTACATCTTTCAACTGTTCTTGTCACCAGAGTGCCGCCGTGGTGCTGTTTGTACCTCACTGCGTTGTGGTTTTTCCATCCAGCAAGCGCGCTCCAGCTGCAGGACGGTATGCCACCTTTTCACATTCTAGCATTCTCTTTTTTAAAAGTTTTTGACTTCCAAAGCAGCGGCGGGTGTATGAGTGCATGCTAAAGTTGCAGTTAATTCCATATTACTTTTTCATGTGCTTTGCCTGCGTGATGAGATTTGAACCTAAGTTTACGAAAATCCTGGCTGAAGGTGCAGATTTGACACTTTGCATAGTTGAATGAATGAATGAATGAATGAATGAATGAAATCCATTACCCTAAATATATTTGATAAGTTCTGGTCACGTAGGCAGATGACACTGACAGAGAGGGACATTGCTCACTCAGATTTGCTCTGACTACCTTGTCACGTTGATGCGCTTTTACGCACAGTGCATCGTTTTCCCTTGTGTTTCACGTTTTGCGCAAATGTTTTGATATTAAAGAACTTCACCATCGTTTCCAGTCCTGTTTCTAGAGTAACTGCTGTACTGCATGGTTTTGTGTTTTCTCCAGTCGAACACACCCCCAATATTTCTATCTGGTATCCTAGGATTTGGCATGGTCACGATAAGCCAGTAAAGCAAAGGAATGCTTTGGTGATTTTACTACTGGTACATTATGATTAAAACTATGGCCTGTTTGTTCATGCTGTGCATTTTGCAATTGGGTTTGTAGTGTTTACTCAGAATGGGCTCAGCTGGATGTGTTCAATATATCGATGAATTTCTTAACTTAAATCAATTCTTAAATCTTAAATCAATTGCAACATTACTTAATAAGTATGAAAGGTTCAAAGTATATAGTTTCTTTGTTTTTATGAATTTGAACAATATGTAAACATGGTACTTGTTCATTTATTTCATAAGAGATTAAGTTATGCAATAATGGTTCCAACACAGATGCAAACCCTCTTTATTTGATTCATAGCATTTGGCAGATAACCTTATCCAGAGTGACTCATTGAGCTTGAGGGTTAAGGGCCTTGTTCAAGGGCCCAGCAGTGCTGGAATTTGAACTTGTGACCTTCTGAGCAGCAGCCTAGTGCCTTAATCACTGAACTACCACTGCTCTATACTAATATAAGGTACAGGTGCATTGAGGAGATTTGAGCTCCCTGTTTGAACTACCCAGCTTGATCTGACCACCTACCAGCTGCCATAACACAGACTGAGCATGTCAAACATCTTTACCAGCATAAGCAATTTTCCAGCTTCTTTTAACTAACCAATAAAGGTTTGAATTATTCTGTACTTACTTTTTTGTTCACTTCCTAATATATATTATTTGTCAAAGATTTATATAGCAGGAATTTGGAAACTGTTTACTTTCTGGCTATTACCATAAAGTAATAATAATAAAAAGATATTCTACCAATTTGACCATGTTGGCTGGTAGGTCAGACTAAGCTGAATGTTTTTAGTTGTTTTTTAATAACTAGCAAATTAAGCACCTTTACTTATTCCTGACCATCAGTTAGAGGACAAACTGAAGATGTGATCAAGGACTGATAAACTATCCTTGTCTGTGTACCTCAAGGTCAATGCCACTGAAAGACATGCTGTGATTCTAACCACAAATTACCACTGTAATGAGTGATGGGTGGCCAAATACAGTCCATACATCTGAGGAAAAACTAGAAAATAGTTATTATGCCAAAAGAATGGAGACCATATAATAACCCATTACCCCAATAACCATTACATACAAATGCTGGATTGTATTCAGACTGTAAAATAATGTTGTGAGCTCATTGTAGACCCTGTTTCAAATGATTGCATTCAGGCATACAGAAATGAAGCATGCCAAGGATTCACATATTTGTTAGCAAAGTTTCTATGTTGGAAGTGATTGTAAAACATTTTACTATTGATACAACTGTAAACATGCCGGTCTGACTCTTAAATTGGTGATAAATTAATCACTAGAGTACAATTTCCTGGTTTGCATACTGAGAAATTGCCTTTTTGCTGCATTTTTCGAGGTGGAGGAAATTAATAAAGGACAGTTTTGGAGTATATACCTGATTGAGGTGACAGAAGGTGACCTTTTTTTATTAGCAAGCTAATTAATGCTATTGTCCTAATATTGAATGGATACTGTGTATTGTAGTATAAGTGCAATGATGGAGTAAATAAACTACAATGGTACTGTACAAAGGTGTGGATGTCAAGATGTTTTGAGTTGCAACACTGTGTTACAGAATACTTCATAATATGAAGAATAAAACATGATAGAGAGTGTCTCTACAGTAAATCAGTATATTATGGAAGATGTATTGAGTAGATTATCATAGTAAGAACATCTCCTAGTGTTTTGATCGCCTTATAACAATGATTACAACTTTCAGTGGTTAGTAAAACAAGTTGGTTCCTGTTATCACATGCATTATAGAAGCTATAAAAAGTTGTCCCCTCACCAGCTTTTAAAAACCTGAAAGTGCGAAATCTTCTGTCATAAAAATTGCTCATCACAGAAAACTTTGGTTGCATTTGATTTCAAGTTGTTTTTAATGTTTATGATTAGATACAGATTATGTGGAGCGCTAGTCATACAAGTCCCTGTGATGAAACAAGCACATTAGTCTAAAGTTTTCATCACTTGAAATACAGCCACAGCCAGAACTACAGATTTAAGACCATAGAGGTGCTGTGAGATTAACACTGTTAAATTCTACTCTTTTGCTGAAATGCTTCCTCACCAGTTTTTGTGACTTTATTGATGTGTATTCATTTTTGGAGATATTGATAGAGAAGAAGACTTTGAGTCAGTACTGTATGTGATGTCAGGCTTTTGATTCTTCATACTGTAGAGCAGTTTCCATGGAGTGACAGAACTAAGCTGTTGTATGGTTGACATTTGACTTCTGTAGTTTTATGACTCATCATGCAGGAAAACACAGCGAGCAGTGTTGTATATTTGCCAGGCAGCCCATTTGAGGACAAATATTTCCAGCCACAGCTGTAAACACACATGAAATAAAGCTGTTGCTGTGGAAACTACATTGCTGTGTATTCCCAGGAATGTGAACTCTTTTCTAATTCAAATGATTGTTTGATTCACATGTTTGAGGTCTGCAGTAGTGTTAATGGTTATTCACACTGAATGATGGTGTGTGGTCAGTGAAGTTGTTAGTGTGAGTCATGTGAAATCAGCATGTTTTCAAGGTTCTGTTTGGTTGCTTTTGGCTTGAAGTAAATCCAAAGCTATCTTATCAGCAAAACCTTGAACCTCTATTTTAATAGGCATTTTATCCAAGGTGTTTTTTTTGCATTAGCGTTGCACTCTGTACGTTCTTGGACTGAAATGTCCTCATTTGACCTCAGATAACAGACATACAGAAGGAAGACACCTTTAGCTCTTCTGCTTAATGTACATGAACTTCTCTTAGCAAATGAATGAAAGTTGTTAGCAGGTTCCTAGTTACATCGCAAACATGCAGAATTCTGGTTTATAACACAACTCGTGATCCTTCATGACTTTGAGTTGTTCTACTCATTTCCTGTTCTTTATGTACAAGTTAATCTCTTGAACTACAGTATGTTTATAAATCATATTAAGGCTTTGACTTGGCTAATGTCTGTGACATTTCATGGGCTATAAACTCCAACACCAGATATGAATCAATACTGTATCCCAAACTTAAAGAAGCAGCAGCATTCTACTTTAGGCTTTAATAATTAAAACTAAATGAACTTAAAAAAAAAGTGGGAAGACAAATTCTGAAGCTTGAAAAAATTAACCATTTTTCAAAGGGTGTACATTTTAATCACGTTAACATAAAGCTTATATATATATATATATATATATATATATATATATATATATATATATATATATATATATATATATATAGTTAAGCACTTTAGAGCATAACATATAGTAGTAACTATAGGTTATAGTTAAGCACTTTATAGCATTGAAGAAGCTCTTTATATAATAGTGTCAATTTGAATAACAATCCAACATACAGTTGACCGTTTATTAGTTGAAGGCCTTGCTCATCCATCCAAAAGTGGTGAAAAAAGTCATTACATTTAGCTAACTGCTGTGTGGAGCTTTTTGAATAGAATTCTCCAAAATGAGAAATAATGAAAGCATGAAATTCTCATTCTGAGTGCCAAAAAGTATACAGCTGGAAATGTCTGGCCAGCACAAGGCAGATACTGATTGAAAATATCACTTGTAGCAGTGAGCTGTTTGATTAACATCAGCTGGTATCAGGTTTCACTGACAGAACTTCCAAAAAGTGCTTAAGGGGGAAAACAATCAGCCTTTTTTAATCAAGAAAGAGTCATGTGTGTCAGCCAAAAATAGCTTCTACCCTCATGTAGATATTAGGTTTCTCAAAGACATTTGGAGAAGATCTAGAGCATCACCTATCAAAATGAAGAACTGGATACAAGTTGACCTTCAATTTTATTTAATGATATTGTATTTCTTTGAGTGGGTCAGGCTACAGTGAAGCCCCTTTGAAATAGATATGGCTTTAGAGCTTCTTCATGTTGATTTACAATTAGGTTGTTTTTTTATTAACTTTTCATTGGCTCATTGAATGGTGCCTTTTAAAATAGTCAAGAGTGAATGGTCAGCGGTGCCTTTGGGTGGAATTTTGGATCGTACTGAAGATTGTGAAGATGTGAAAATGCTAATATGAACATCATGCATCATAGTATGCCTTAAAAAACAGATGCTCAAGCTGCAAATAAAAATGTTACTGTAATGTGTGAAGGCCAGCTGTGTTTCATTTGCAGCATTATGAATCATTGTAGGATTCATAAAGGGAGATTTTCTTTAGAATCATAGAAATATATTCCCTCGCTTTCTGGAACAAATGAGGCAGAGGATGCAAGTGTATTCCTTTTATTCACTGTGTAGTCCTTTTATTCATTCACATCAGTGGGTGAGTACATTATACAGAACCCATGTCTTTTGCACCTTGAGAACATTTTCTGATATCCTGTTGTCTGTTGATTCTCAGAGCACATGCATTCTTGGTTTGTGGTGGCCTGAACCACGATTCCTAAATAGTGCCTGAAGTTCATCTGCTTAGCATCTGCTCGTTGAATATAGTACTGTCCCTGAAGCTCCAGAGACATTCTCCCTAATAAAAAACCTGTACCATCTGGAGCAGACGATATGTCACCACTGCTGCACCATCTCAAAGCAATACTACCTATCTGTTCAGATTGTGTAATCATCCCTAGGCCATGTATTTTAGGGTTGTATATATTACGCAAATGCTCAGGCAAGTGGACATCATAACAAAGCATTTTACAAGCAACATATTCCCTTGTTGTCAAGCAAAATGGTGACTGTTTCTATTCCACTCCCTGCCGGGTTGTGTGATCTCAACAGGAACGTCCAAACAATAGCTCTGGAAAACACTGCGCCATGTGATGTGGCATGGCAGGAAAGCTGATCGAAAATGACAACCTGTATCTGTGTTGATATGATGAGGACAGAGAAAAGTAAAACAAAAAAGTGTGACAGGATTGTTCCATAATCTGCATGAAACATTATAGCCGCTGGAATTATAAATGCGGTGCTTAGTGTTAGGTATGAAGTCAAGTCATATGAAAGACTTGGTTTTGTGCTGTTATCACTTATCAGTGTTTTGTAAGGCATTGCTTAAATATCTGAGTTTCAGCTCTAAATAAGTTGACCTTTATAATGTGTGACACAGATAGCACTAACTTGTTACCTATTACTATAGAATCACTGTCGATCCAATCATTGTCTGTGTTGCTTATGCTACACAGGCTTGCAGGGAACCTGCAGTCTATAAGAAAGTACTCATGGCACAAGGCAGGGGGCACCCCATGGCAGGACACAATCACACAAACACACTAAGGACAATTTAGAGATGTCAGTCAAACTACCACACATGCCTTTGGACTTTGGGAGGAAACTGGAGTACCCAGAGGAAACCCCTAAAGCACAAGGAGAACATGCACACTCAGCCCACACAGGGCAGAAGCAGGGCAGAAATTTAACCCCAAACCTGGAGGTGTGGGGCAAACATAATAGCCACTAAACCACCATGACCCACCAGTATGACTACATCCGGAATAAAGTGCAGATACAGTATATGTAGTTTATGTGCATCAGGCTAAGGTATTTAGTATTTATGTAATAAATGTAGCAACATATGTAATAATTATTTATAAGTATGCAGTAATATGGGTATGTGAACAGGAATGTAGGATGTGTGGGTGTTGTGCAAACATCCTCTGGTTCCCTCATGAATATATGCTAGTAGTTGGAAAGCTTAAATTGCTCCTAGATGTGAGTGTGCATGTGATATACAGTCATTTCATCCAGAGTGCTGAAGATGGATAAATGAAACGTCACCCATTTCTGAACTAGACTCTAGTTTTTATGTAAAAAACATAAAACATTTTTTTTTATGTAAAAAGTACATAAGAACCTCAGATATCTGAAGTGATTAATGGTTAAGGAGAATGAAATTGGAATATTTAGTATAGTTGTTTAGTACATGTAGACATGTTTATCTATATGCATATATATTACATACTTTTATGGACAGCTTTAGACAACGTGAGAGCTTAAATGGACAACCAATCCATATGGAATACCGGGATATTTGTTGGTTGTTTTTTTTAATCTAGTCTGGATAGAGTGACTATTTGGAATGTTTTAGTTCATCCTACACAATAGGGGGACTTCCAGCAGGTGTGCATATTTTCAGATAGGCACAGAAACAGGATATGACCTAGGCCACCTACGCTGAATCTACACAACGCTATACACTAAAGGCAGTAAAGTTTCCTCTGAAGTTTGCTGAGTGAACATGAAATAAATTACAGTGGATGAAGTATAGGGTGCTGTTAATAACAGTGAGGAAGAGGAAATGGTGGGAGCAGATGGATTGGACTACATTTCTTAAAGGGTTTGTTATGATTGGGTGTCTCTGGTGTTTTGCCAACCACCTGATCTATACTGCAATATTGTAAGGCCAAGCTTCGAATTTTAATAGTAAATGGAAAACACACTGTCTGAAGGGTGTTAGTTTTTCTGCACCAGTTTATAATAGACATCATGTCAATTTTGTTACAATTATATACATTTTTGATCACAGAAATGACTGCTCTTTATCTTCTAATTTGTGTAATAATCGGTTTACTTCACTTGTGATTAGAGAACACCTGGTGGTGAAGATAAGGTGAACATATGCAACTTTAATACAGCCAAGTTTGGAGCAAGTTATATAGATCCAATTTTCAATTTTACAATTTATTTGTATAGCACCTTTAACAACGGACATTGTCTCAATGCAGCTTTATATAAGTATAGAAACAAACCACGCCTGAGATCTCTTCAGTCATGTAGACTCATTCAGTCAAATGGCAAAAACTGTTAAAAACATTTTCTAATCATTTAGTCCATAATTGAGGTTAGTTTATCAGTTGTCAGAAAAAAACATCTCTGTCTGCTCTGTTTACAGTTTTCTACAGTTTCTATCAGAAAACACACATGGGCATATAAAACACATCACTGTATATTATTGTTTACAGCAATCTACGCCAATGAGATGCCATCTCAGTGTGCCATATGCAAATAAATCTGAGCATTACACAGACTGTAGCTGTGATTGTATTACACACTTATATCTGTATTCAGGTTCCAGCTTTTTGGTTTACTCTTTGACTTCAGGCTCACAGTGATTTAAACCACACATACATTTTAAACGACTTCACAATCAGAAGTCTTCAAGCTAGGATAGGTTTAAAAATGTAAGAATTTATCCTTGTCCTCATTGATTTTGCAAGCTTTTATTTCTTGTCCCAACAATTTTTAGAAAGCCATCATTGTATAGAGCAATTAGCTAAAGTAATATCCACTGTGACAATGACTATTTTAAAAAGGAATAATGGTCAGTATATAATGAGGCCAATAGTAACAAATATACTGTTTATCAATTATACACTGTTTAATTTTCACTAAAAATACTATTCTTTCTTCTGATAATAATGTGAGTTTTAAAAATGGAACTAACTTGTGCCAAAAGATAGATAGATAGATAGATAGATAGATAGATAGATAGATAGATAGATAGATAGATAGATAGATAGATAGATTGATTTTGATGCCATGGCCTTGTGGGAAATGTCTCTCAATCACATTTATTCCTCAGATTAAGATCTAACAGTTTTTCCTCTAAAGTCAATAGCAACTGCTAATATTTCTTTACTTTTAACATTGTCCTATGTTTAACCAGTTTATTAATCAATCTGTCTTTAAAGTTCCTACTGAAATAGTTTGCTCTAGCAGCTAATCAGTTAAAGTTAAATCAGTTTAAACAGTTAAAGTCTAATGTTTAGGACACAGTATTGACTCATATCTGGTGTTTTAGTTTCTAGCTCATGAAATATCACAGACATTAGCCAAGTCCTAAAGTCATGATTAAGGCTTAAGTATTTATGTAGTTCCTCAGCAGACATTAAAATAGCTTGTGAAAGAACATTTATGAAGAGTTGTTTCCAGCCAAAACATAGTCACTTGTTTTTTTGTTTTTGTTTTTTTACAATTACTCCTTATTTTAATGATGCACCATTACCATGCTTCAAAAAATGCCTGAAATGCCTTTAAAACATAATTGCGTAATACCTAATCTACCACGCAACACTAGTACTAATTACTCTTAATGCCAACTCTGTATTTGGAGGACAAATCAGTTTCAGTAGATAAGACTGAGTGATAAATTAACTAGATAAATTAACTTTAATTAACTTTTTTTAGATAAAATTTCATGATGCTAACAAAGTTAAAGTCACTTACTAAAAGCCAAGTGAGGGAATGTAGTAGACTCAAAAGGAAACCCAATCTCTTTTGGGTGACTCTGGATAGTCACAGTATTTGTTATTGCTCCTCAACAAGTGTATACTAGAAAATCAAACAGTACAAAGTGTGTTGAGAAGGTGTTTCTAATGTGCATTCTAGTCTTAAAATCTATATATGTTTATGTCTGTATATCCTACATTAATATATATATATATACTTATATACTTACTTATATATATTTAGTGAGGACCTCAGTGAAGGTTCTAGTATATTATTCAAAGTATGGGAACTTTAAATATTATTTCAGTTACTTTGCATGAATATTTTAAACAGTAATAAGAAGAAGATTGTTATATTTCGGAATATTTCAAACTAAAATCATCAGCCATTTTTAGTCAGCAATGTACTGTATTCAATATAGAGAGGAATGACAAACATTATATATTTTCCCATGTTAATACACCAATTTGCTTAAAAATAATACATTTTATGTTTAAACGAGTTAAACCATGGAAATTCAGTTACAGTTGGGATAGAAGCAATTGCAGGCAGGTCTTAACTGACTGTGATTCCATTTCCAACTGACGTACATGAAAGCCATGGAAACAAAACCCACTGGAAACTCTTTAGAACAGTCAGCATGTAGCTGTAAAACACTGTTTTAGCGGTGAAGTTTTATTTCCAGCAAACCTCTGAAGGTTAAAGTGAGCAATAGCATCCGCAGGCTCTCAATTCAGTCTAACCGGCTACGTGACTGCACAGCTTTAAAAGGATGAGTAAATGTAGGAACAATGCCTGCAGGTGAATTTGGCAAAGAGACTGAAACTCATCCTGTCTCTGAAAGGTTGATTTTGTGATTTGTTTACTAATTTCTTGTACTATATACAAAACAGTTTTATTAAAAACCTTACTGAGCTTAGCATATACTGGTTTAGTTATCAATACAGTATAGTAAATATATTGAAATTCTGGTTCGAATTACATTAAATATGCTATGGATAGATATCAGGTTCAAATTTCATTTTAGGTGACAGCACAGTGTCTAGGTAGAATCTGAAACCAGCAAGTGCAAATGCAACTGAGATAAATAAAAAGCCATGATCACCCGAGAGTGTTTATAGTTTCATTATTCCAGTTAATACAGTTCTCTATCTTGAACCTAAAAAGGAGGGTTTGTTCTATATTTGGTGGTTAGCTTTGTCCACCTGATACATTATCCTGCCAGGAACAATGAGTAGAACGCTCAGCTCCCTTTTCAGCAGTCGGTTTGTGTCAGAGCAGTGAGCAGGAGCTTTGACACCCAGCTGATTCACTGTTTTAAATCAAACAGAAACAAGGCATAAAGAAAGGCATAGCTTCAGTTCCATGGTTTTGGATTAGCTCTGTTTCGTTTTGAATGCAGTAAGTGTTTGTGGTTTTTGTGGTTATTTAACTTTATTTACTTTTCAGTAGATCAAATATGAATGAATATGCTGACTTACTGGAAATAAAATGCCCTGTGGAGGATTTGGCTATATAATTCATTAATAAACAAGTTCTTTGTTACTTTTGAATTCTATTCAGCAGCATTGTGTTTCGTTTTCACTTGCTTTGATTTGTTCCACATAAAGCTATTTGTATCAATTGGATTGGTTCATTTACTTATACAAGATAGTGGAAGCATGAATGTGTCTGTCATCATGTGGTTAACTTTCAAAGTACCATACATCATTTACATTCATTGGAAATTTATATTAGATTTAAGGCCTGAAAGTGAAGTATAAAAAGTGTTTTTCATTCAGTGTGTGTGTGTAGGTGTTTTTGGCTGAGTGAAAGTGCAAGGAAAGGGAAAGAATCTGGACTAAATGAATGGATAAAAATGAGGAAGACAGATGAAGGGACAAAGTTAAGAAGAAAGGGTAATGAGAAGGGAGGAAACATGGGTGAGATGGATTGTTTAAACGGGCAAAAGAAATCAGAAAAGCGGAACTGAAGAGGAGGATAAGTAATTTGTCTGGAGTTTATCCAATCTATTATCCGTTCATATTCAGGCTTGTTCTTTTCTTGTACATTCTCAAACCAAAGGATCTACACTGACCCTCTTAATGAAAAAAACCCCATTGTGATGTCTGAATAACAGGTTTTTAATGCAATTCATATTACTGAAGGATTTAATTAAATTGTATGTCACAAGTTAAACATGTGACATGTCTAACTATACAGTATGTAGTCTATCATCGCCAAATGAGCTACTTCCTCCTTCTACTTCCGCCCATATGTAAGTTCTTTTTAAACTGTCAGCCATGTATGTGCATGTATCTCTAGAGTATGGGGAGAATTATAACATATACTATATGGGCTCTAGTACCATCTTATAATGCAGGTTGAGCAAGGAACACCTAGCCAGTTTTATTTGCAGATTTATGAGCAGGAGTTCACAACTTATGTACATGTTCAAGATCAAAGATCTACAGGTACTGACATGTTCAACATTCAAATGCTCAACATGTAGATTTATGAGAACTGTGGCAAGCTGTGAACTTGTCTGCTGCTGGTAGGTTTCTTGCACTTCCTGCACTGCACTCGACTTAATAGTGTAAAGTGATGGATGAAGCTTGTGTATGTTCAATTGGAGGGCTTCACAAAGTGCTAATGAATTCAAAGAGCTCTGCTTAACATATGGGTGACAGATGACTTGGACAACCTTTACGGTGTGTATGTGTGTGTGTGCGTGTGTGTGCAAATTGACTTACGACTTACAAAGTTTTGTGACACAGAACAATGAGATCACCCAGTAAATATTGCAGGACAGGTGAAATTTTTAGCCAATATCAAGAAGTTTTGCAAAGACATCTGATTCTGTATTATTATGATTGTGATTTATGATTTATGAAAGTTTTCTTTTACCTGTCAAATGCTGACTGGACCTAATGTACCATTTTCCATGTCACTCTCTTTCCTGAAGTGGTTAGGTTGGAATACAAAACCTTTTATATTAGATGCTTTAAATTAATGAACAGATTTGTGCGGTGTTCTAGGAAAACACATCAGATGTTCCTTTGGTTGAATTTGGTTAAACAGCCAGAAAACAAACAAAAAATTTTAGGCAAAAAAATGGGGAGTCAGAATATCAAATGCTGGTTGAGATTTAAATGTAAATTTATTTCAGGATTTCTCTATGAAAGAAAAAAATATAAGATATTTTATTGTATAAAGTATTGTGTGACTGTTTGTTGATTTGCAAGAACTGTGTCATGTTTTAGCAGAATTGTGGTAACTTGCCAGGCTTTGATATATCAGAGAGCAGGGCCATGTAATTATCATACTGGCAGGCATTTAGTTCCCTTGACACAACACACACCTTTCAAAAAGCTTCCTTATTAAAACCACATTTACCCATTTTATTGTGTCACAATGATAAAACGCAATAAAATTAGCGATGACAGGCTTTTTTGCTGAGCTCTGTGGTCATTTTCCTTGTAACGACCCTGCTTTTTTTCACAATATGTCTAAGAACTAGGGTTATGGTTTTCTATTCCGGCACCGGTATTAATTGCTGTTTTTGAGGTCATGACATATTAGAATCATAATGTCTTGGCAGAGATCACACTTAGTTAAGCATGAAGTTCCTAAAGATTCAGCAAACTCAAAGTGTGGAGGAATGTCACAACTCTGAAATACTGCAGTGTAACGTAAAGGACAGCTGGTTTCACTCAGAGTGCTCAGTATTACACATTTTCCTCAGGGATTTTTCTAAAGCACAAGCTGGGAAATAGTCAGCTAATGAGTTTTAGTCTGAACCATTTACCGGAAACTAGTTTCTCTTTTGGAAAATGAAAAGCTGATGAGATGGTTCCAGTTGAAGGATAACATTAATTACAAAGCTGCTACAAATGTGAGGGAATTTCATTGTGTCATTTTTAAAGAGCATTGATGAACAACTGAAACATTTGAGGAAGTGTTAGAACATGTGTGAAACATTTCTTTTCTACAGCAACTCAGGAACATTGCAAAGTTACTGTAACATTTGAGGAGAAGTGCTGTGTTATAAGATCATCTGAGGAACAGGGAGCAGTGAAGAACCTTAAGAATATTTGAAGCACATTCCTGAGCTCCTCAGACACCAGGATTGGTGGTGAAATCAAACTGTTTACATGCTGTTTTGCACACTTTTTTGCTGTTTTGCACAAACTGTCCAACATTTCAGCTGCTTTGCACATACCATACAATATTTCAGCCATTTGCTGTCTTTTGCACAATTCTATATATTATCCCAAGGACCTGCTGCTAAGAAACTGTGTTCATTCTAATGTTACTGCACGAAATATTGTTTGAACATTCAGTATTCACATACATTATTTACACTGGTCGGTCGGCGCTGTTTCTGTTTACTGTTTATTGTCTTTTGTGTATTGTATTTTTTACTTTATGTATTGTCTTGTAACTTTTTGTCTGCACTGTCTTTTGTCCTGCACTAACTCGTCTGTCTTGTCCTGCACTGTTTGCACCAGGTTGCACAGTTGCACTTTATGTGGCTAAGACTACTTACAAGTCCTTAGCCCTGTCTTTGTTTTATGTAGCACCATGATCCTGGAGAAACGTTGTCTCATTTCGCTATGTACTGCAACAGCTATATATGGTTGAAATGACAATAAAAGCTTCTTGAATTGACTTGACTTGAAATACAGAAAAAATCTAGAGAATATTAGTGAATGACCAGAACATCTGAGGAACATTGAACCACAAGGAACCACAGGCATATCTGACATTGACAATGATAAACTAAGGAAACATTTGTGGAACACTGAGGAACTGGGGTTCCCAAACTTCAAGAACATCTACAGAATATTGATGAGCCTGGGAACCATTTGAGAACCAATTATTAACTTTAAAAAAATGGTTAAACTACTGGAATTTCTAAGAATCAATATAATTACACACTGTAACCCTATAATTTTTTTGATTTTATTTAGATTATTGAAGATCATTTTTAATAATTTGCTCTTTACCCAACCTGAAGCCTTGCTTCTTTGTTCTAACATTTGGAAGAATTCACAAATTCACAACAAACCTTAAAATCTCATCATCAAGTCAACCCTTTTTCCAAACATTGTTTAAAAAGCTTCACACTCAAGCTCAAAGTCCTGCAGCTGAAAGATTACATTCTGGTGGCAATGATCTAAGGGTGCCAGCAATGTGTGTTACCATTTCTTAAACCATTTGTTTAGGTACAGTATATGGCTTTACAGCTGCTCAAACACAGATGTAAGTGAATGTTTACACTTTATACCCAGGCTACAAGGATGCTAATGTCTTATAGAGTAATATATCAATTGCCTCATTTACAGTTAACAATGAATTTTTCCCATCGTACGTAATTAAAAATTAACATAATGCAAAGTTTCATTTTAGTTATGGGTCTTTTGCTACAGTGCTAAAAATCACAACCCACAATACAGTCATTAGTGTCTTTCACTGGTGACTTAAACTGAATGGCTTTAATCCAAACTTATATAACACAAATGTAGCCTGTAAATAATGTCAGCTTGGAACTAATGTGAACTTTCAAAGGAGGTTTCGGCAATAAAATGCCCAATGGTTGTCAAAATATTATTACATATTTAAAAAACAAGAACATTTGAATAGATAATATTCAGAGAGGTCTGTGAGATTTATTTTACAGTAAATGGGCTTCTTGTCTGCAAAAAGTCTGATAACCGCGTGCTTGTGTAAGAAGTGTAAGGCATTGAGTAGTTTACCAGATCATTCCTAAAAGAGAATTATTTATGTGTAGTTCAGATGAAGTTCCTGTTTCAGAAGGATTAATTTGTATGACTTCAGTAGTGCTGTCTCTATGAAAATACTTAATACATGGAATATGATGCACACTCTCATGTTATCTAATGTTTTAAGCAAAAGGAAAGTCTGGGCACCACTCGAACAGGTTAGCTCTATTGGAAATTCAAGTGTATTTATATTAGTTATAAATAGAACTACACGTTATACTGTGAATGTTTGTTCGTAATGTTACAACAGTTTATACATAGAGGAAGTATGAGCACTGCATAGACTGAAGAAGGTCAGCAGTGTTACATGTTTAAAGTGCATGCAAAAAGTGGAAGGGTAGTACAGTGTTGTCTCGAAAATTCTCTCTCTTTCTCTCTCTCTCTCTCTCTCTCTCTCTCTCTCTCTCTCTCTCTCTCTGACAGCACATTTCTCTGTTCTGCCCTATAGACCTCTAGTTCTTGGCACCAAACTCACACATATAAAAAGTTTCATTTATTTTCTTTTCTCTAGACAAACGGTGAAAGATCAGCCTTCCCTGTGCAATATTTGTTTGGCATTCTTTTAATGGCAATTTTCTTTTGACTAATATATGTATGTCTTCATATCATCATCATAATAATGTGGGTTTTTTCCTTTTGTTTTTTTGTGTGTCTCTCATTTATATCTTCACTCACAGTTTTGGGCCATCTCAACTCCTTAGTCAACTCTGGAATATGCTGATGTATTGTATGTTATTTAAGCCATAATGTGTAGTTTTGTGAGCACTTCCTGAAAGCAATCACAGAAATTGCTGTCGTGTCACAGAATTTCATGTCTTAGTCTCTAATATACCATGATACATTATAAATCCTCAATTGTGCAATCAAAACCCAAGACATTATTGGCATATTACTTCAGATTTTGCATCATTTAAACTTTCAGCCTATTTTATCAAGACACATTTGACCCATAACCCAGGTTATGACATAAAACCTCACTTTTGAAGTTTGTTATTTGCTCATTAATGAATTCAGTTGTATCATGTATTTTAGGACACATATATGTTCACAGAATGAATGACTAGTAATCTCTTTTATTTTTAATTACTACAATTCCAAAAAAATAATGAAGATCTTTACCTTTGGAATACAGTGGCTCTAAAAATGAACCAGCCATGTTTCCTAGGATTTCTGGATGAGACACAAGAATGTGCTGAAGAAGAGCTTCTCTTTCACTCCCTATTTTGTGTGAGTATGTGTGAGTCTGTAGGAATCTCTAAGAATATCCAAGTTTTGAACAGTTTTGAAAACTAAAAGATGAGAGTTCCAGTTGAATTCTTACTTTACAACAATAATAAGCTACAGTATTCATTATGTAACTGGAAAGCCAAAGGATAGTGAGATGTGTTTTGGGTAACATGTGTTTGTGTGTGTGTTTGTGTGTGTGTGTGTGTGTGTGTGTGTGTGTGTGTGTGTGTTGTGAACCTTTTGCTTTAGATTGTTGGCCCACGGCCAGTGAGCTGTTGATGTTACATGCTCACAGCCACCATAACCATTTAGAGCATTGAAAGACGAGGAAGTTTCCTTATTGGTGAAATCATAGCTATCATGTTAATTGTAAATTACTTATCTGACAGTTCGTGGAAAGCACAGAACATAGCTAAGTGGCTTAATATATGGCTATATCAAGTAGGCAAATTTTAACAAAAGGGAGCGCTGGGTGATTAGCATGTATCTGTTGTACTATGCTGTCAGTTGAAATAGGGAGATTAGTTGGTATTTCAATTCAAGGAAAGTTAATCAACCTTGGCTTATGTATAACAATATATTTTTATCCTCCGCATAATTATGCCCCTGAAACATGCCTGCCTGCCTGCTTGGAATGACACTAATGGTGTATGTAATATTGCAGAGGCATTTGCACTTCTTAGGAATGATATATACAAATGGTAGATACACAGCATGCTGTCAGTAACAATTCTCTGTCAAGTCAGTAGAGGGGGTGCTGGCAGTGATTCAGTGATTCTGGTGTCTTTTCCCACCTGTTGCCTGTTATGCCTAATGTGTTGCCTTATTTATACCTGCCCTTGTGTATCGGTCTTTGGTCATCATTGTTATGCGTCGCGTTTTTGTCGTGCGTGTTCATAAGTTTATTTTGTTATGTACGGTTAGGTTATTTCGTGTCAATAATAGTGTTAAGTTCTATCCTGGGTTTGGCTGCGTTGCTTCCTTTTAGAAATGTGACACGTACAGTACGCACAACACAAGATTGTATTGTATATGTAGAAGTGTAATATGTTTATATGTGATGGAATTGATGTGGATGCATACTAATACTTTGAATACACATGGTCTCCAAGATGACTTTGCAGCAGCATGCACACCCCACCCTTGTCAAAAACACATCCTCATTAGTAACTTTTGTGCTGTTTTTAGCTGTTCCTAAATTTATCCACTGCCTATTCAAATGCACTTAATGTTCATTTAAGCTCAGACTGTTTGAAAATGCTAAAATATAAAGACTTTATGAAGCTCCACATTTAACTCAGTTTATCTCCGCAGCATTAGGATTAATAGGTTATTAATCCATTTCATTAGTCTCCCCTTTAAACATAAAGAAGTCACGCTACTTGCACTGACGTCATTGGCTACTGTGGGTTATGACCTCACTTTTCAACTGTAACAGACCTGACTCAGGTCAAATGAATTAGGTCAGGAGCTTGTAATATAAGTAGGCACAGATGTGCATTAACAAGCCCCGTAATGACCTTCACTCAGCACCACCTCATGCAAGTTAATGCTCTACATCTAACCCCACAAAACCTGCATTGTTTTGCTTCAATAATTTCTACCTATATAACAGTAGCCAGTTAATATAATTGTACCATTTTATAGTTTCTTTTTTGCCAGATGTAATTTATCAGGAGGAACTGAAATGATTAAATATTCATGTAAACAATGTGAAACATTATGGAAAGCTTTATTTTTTTTTTTTGCCTACAGGTAGCCAAACATTTGTTTTACTTTATTTATGCTTGCACATTCATCAAAACTTTCACAAATAAAGTCATGTGAAAAGGTTCAAAGAATAGGGTTGGAGTCAGAGATAGCATTTTCTTAGAACCTTTAGTATGAAATTGAACACTTTTCAAATTTGCCCTCACAGATTCTTAGGAATGGGTTCCATTTGTTATGTCCTTTAATGCCATCTCTCATTGGATGATAGAAACTATAAAAATGAAATACGTGTAAATGTTGTATTTCCTTTAACGTTCTTGTTCCTGTAATATTCTTTATCATGAATAAGTAGCTAAATAAACACTCTTCCTTTTAATACTGAGGTTGTATTTTTCTTAGTTCTGCTGTGAGCTTTTCATAGATTGTTGGCCCAAAGCCAATGGGTTGTTAAATGCGCTCAGTCAAGCTCACCATTTCGATTATTCAAAAAGGAAGTAATAAAAATGCTATGTGTCACACATTACTGTTGCATTATTTGAAGTGTTAAATCTTCTATATGGATATAGAACCTGTTTCTTAGTTTAGGGTTTAAGCATTCTTTTAGGGTTGGTTTAACTTTAACAGCAGCATAATACTTCTCTTATCTTTGTGGTATATGTACTTTTTTTTGGTTCTTGTATGAAAAATTCTTGTATGGGTCAAAACACATCAACTTTAAGAATACATATATTCAACAAAAAAAAAAAAAACATGAATATTTTCATTACCTTTCTTACCTTGTATATCTATCATCCTATTGGGTAAGGAGCTAGTTATGGTAACAAACATTGTATCAGTATACCTAAAGGTACAGTATGTAAAACCTTGCTAGCTAAGTAATAATTAAGTAAATAACAAAATGGATGAATCAAATGCTGAATTTCCACAATGCTCCTTTGCTGAAATTGGAGTTGAATCTTTAAATTTTCGTGTAAGCATGCAGACTTCAATATTGTTTATGATTAAGAAGATTGCAAAAGATAATCATAATTCAGCACAAGAATGTAGTTATTGGAGTTTTCAGAATAAAAAAGTTTTCCCAGTTTTCTCAGGCCGCCACCCATGTAGTATATGCTCTTTTTGGCAAGCATTCTTCTCAAGCTTTGCAGAAGTTAGATAATGAGAGAAGGGAGGATGTGAGTTAGGACTACAGCATTTCAAAGGTTTCCACTCGCAAATTCTACCGCTGATTGTGAGGTTACTGTATCACAATACAGAGTGTGTACACACATGCTCACGCCATTTCCTCTTGTGGTTTCACACTAGTGTGTGTACAAACTGAGGGGTAGTATCGAAGCGTGCCTCTTCTCCCTCTAACTATCCTGTGCTCTGTAATCTGCTGTTTACTTGTTGTTTAAACAACTGACAGATGCTTATTAAAGAATGGATGAGATTGCCTTTTGGCGATCAACAGATACCTTTACAGCCTATATGGATTAATTAGAATGACTGCAAAGCTGTACACTAGAGTTTACTTATGTTATAAAGAAGTTTAGAGAGAGGACTGAATTTGTGTTGGAGCAGGGCTTAGCGGTTGTGTAACTAGAACTTATTGAAAGTATACTATACATTGTTTTTTTTTTTTGTTTGTTTTGTTTTTTACCCTCCAGCAAGAACATACATAGGGATAACACGCAATATTTAAGTAGACCAACTAAAACTTTTAAAAAGATATTCTTTAAAACATTAAACAAATGTAATATTAGATAATAATCGCTTATTTTTGATTACTTAACTATGCAAACATCAAATATTAACGAACTATATCTAAGATGTTTAAATGACAGATTAATTATATGTTTCTTCTGTGTAAGAAGCTTTATGAATGCTATGTAAAAAAAAAAAAATTTTATGTTTTCTTTTGACTTAAGTACGTTTTTGAAGAAACCCTTACCTTGCCTACTCTGACTTCCTTAATGAAAATACATGAAAATCATGGACAATTTTACATCCCAAAACTGAGGCTTCATTGAGCTTTCGGCTGGTAAAAAGACTTGCAAAAGGTATAAAACCACAGAAATGCTGGCCTGCAAGCTTGTCACGGATTGAGCGCGTTTTAAATGAAAGCACTGAGTGTGTTTTCAGACGTGCATATAAGCATAGTCATAACTTGCACATAAACTTAATGGAGATTCAAAGTGAACTCTTGAATTTAATATTTTATGTATGTATGGCTTCCCAACCAACTGAACACCGTGTGCAACCAATTTGTTTGCAATATGTACTGTAATATACAAGTCGTAAATATTATATACCCAGAACTGAAAGTAATAACATACAGTTACTATTTAAGTCTTTCACTCAATATATCTGATATTTACTTTTACTTTACATTTCAAAAGAAAAATAGCTACTTTCAACACTTAACATTATATCACTACATTCCTCTGAAAACCTATACAAGATAAGGTCAGTAGGTAAGGTGACCTTTTAGTATGTGACAGCTTCAAGGAGTTGAAAGCTCCTAAAAATGACTCTTGACATATGTAGCAGCAAGAATGAGGCCTGTTATCCAACATTTTATTATATATTAAAAATTAATCATCTATTATCTAATCTATCTATAGCTTTTTACCCTTTATTTTGAACAAATCAATCAATCAATCAATCAATCAATCAAACAAACTTTATTTATAAAGCACTTTAAAAGCAACCAAAGTTGACCAAAGTGCTGTACAGAAGAATATGTAAACATAAAATACCCAACTCATACAAGACATATAAACAAGATAGTACAAAGTAGTATTGTGTATTTTGGCAGCTAGTTATGAGAATTCAGCTAGTTTGTATTGTCATAGTTATCATGCTAGCTAACCTAGCTAAAATGATAGATGATAAAATGTCTTCGACATTTTCCAATGTTCCTTGGTTCATTGGGTAAAGGAACACCATGATTAACTAAAATAAATGTAATTATTTTTCTTTTCTGAATATTTCTTTTACCTTTATGTTCACACTCTCAAACAAATCTAATAGTTTATGTTTTAAACTTCAACTTTAACATTTACCCACTTCTTAGTTGAAGAGTCATTGTGAGAATTTGTGACTTTTCCTATATCTCTATGAACCATTGAGCTTCCCAGGGCAATGAAGGAAAGCTAGAAGGGTCATTTGAAAACACACAATATTTTAAAGCTAATCCAGAAATGCAAGCGTGCAAGGACATTACATGTGTCATTTTGGAAATAAACATTGACTTTGATGTATTATTTATAACATGCTTTTTGTTTTAGACCAAAGTCTATCAGTGGGGTCGGGACAGATGTTTTGCCAAGATTTTACCAGATGTGGACAGGAAGTGGAAGTGAATGGTTAATTGTTTCTCTCTGGATTTTCAGTGGGTGGCTCATAATTAGCCAGCTGTTTAACTAAAAACAGCTAGGTCAGACAACATTGAGCCTGATTGGGCTGCATTTCTCAATGTCCTAAAACTAAGGTCACTTTATAACACAAACCAGGGCACATTGCAATACACTAAGGATGGGTAGTTTTTGGTGAACAGGCACGCCACTGCACTGTACACTCCTTTCACTGATCTAGCATAGCGTAACAGTGCATGATGAATCAGGTGCGATCTGTATAATACTGTCGTTAAAAGACCACCTTTCATCTATGAAAGATTGACAAACACTTATATAATTCTCATGGTTAGCTCTCAGTACCAGCTGTGTGCATCCTTAGTCTGACCTAGATTGGATGCTATTTCTCTTTTCTGGCATACATGATAAAATCTGTCATTTTCAATAAAATGCTGTATCCTATCACCAGTGAGCTGTTTACAAATCATAAGTGTGTGGTAAGGAGATAATTTAGACTTTTGTATTGGTCTTCACAATATTTGAGTCAGCCTGATTTCATGAGACCTCACCCTGAGAAGGGAACACACATCATCGTTGAAAGTCATGCAGATTGCTCTTTGGGGTTAAGCTGCATTTTCTTTGTGAGAATAAATGTCTTTGCTCTTTTCCCATGACAGATTCAACCCACGGTTAAGAATTTACTGCAGGCTAGGCTTCTCTGTTTTTTGTTTCTTTATTCTCTGCAGTCACTGTGCTAGCCCTTAACAGAATGCACGCATTTGTCAGAATTGTACAATGCATGCTTCCTTTAAAAGACCTGCACCCTAAAGCCTCATGGGTAATGCTCTTAATAAACCTCTTGACCCCATGTGTTTATGTTTCAGACAGATCTTTCTGTTACTTAACCAAACAGACACACAGACATTCATAGTTTAATTTAGCTTTGTGCTAGAATCTGATGACAACAGGAACTGTTTTAAATTAACCAGCACTTCTTTTTCCCAATATCCTTTGCAGTGGTACTTCATAGGAGACACAGTGATAATATTAAACTTTCAGCAGGAGCTAAAACAGGAGCACAGTCTTTGTTGGATTTAATCCCTTTCTGACACAGGAATAAAGTAAAACATACAGTCCCCTTTTACCCAGACATCCCATTACTTTACTAGGACAGCCACCGGCTCCATAGACATGGACTATGAGACATTACTCTCCTTCACATTGCCTCATTTGGCAAATAGAAGTTCTGTGTGTTCAAGTGTGTGACGATGACACACTTGGACTGTCTCACACACTCTTCATCTCTCTCTCACTCTCTCCCTCAAGCACTCTCTCACACAAATACTCCCTGTTCAATAAAAGCCACAGCTCCTCCTTGTAAGCTCGATGACTCATGTGGATGATGGAGTTCACTGTAATAACTTATGGTTCATTTACAAAGTGGAAAATTAAGGAGCTTCATAGATAAATTTCAGTATATCATGTTACTAAATTTTCAGGCTTGTTCAGTTCTCATGGTGGCTCACTGACCTACAAAAGCTTCTGTATTTGACAGCTGTTTAGAGGAGAGCTGGCTGCATTTTGAATGTGGCAGAAACATTTCGTTACGTGTGTAGCAGTCTGGGAAATCCGGTCAGATGTTGCTACGGCCAAATTCACTGTGGCAAACAGCACAAAAATAAGGATTTTCTGATTGTAATGAACTTTGACAGTCCAAGGTGTAAGAGACCATAAAGAATTTTTTTGCAAAACATGCAAAAAATATAGGATAAGGATTTTAACAAACACAGTGGTAAAAACAATCCACCTAATGATGTCTAAAGCCTTGCTAGATGTGCTTGGCTAGAGTGTCTGATCTGATATCAAATATCAAAATGGCTCATGCAGAATTAAATCATTAAATCATTTTTTTTGACAACATTCAAACACCTTCTATACAGAATCAAAGTACGTCCGAGAGGTGACAGTATTTTCTACTTGCGTGAGACTCATGCTGATTATAATAATTTTTGTTTTATAATTCATACTTTAATCAGAAACATTCAGTGTTTTTTTTTGTGTCAGAATGTAATATAAGTGTACAACAAAGTGAACAACAGGCTAAGGAGGAACAGACTAAAGTAGAGAACGGTTTCGTAGCCAACTGGAACGTGGCGATGAGTGAAATTTATTGGCAATAAAACCACTAAGTTCAGTGTATTAATCAATTGTATGACTATTGTAGTATGTCATTTATAGTGGAAAATTATCTCCATTCTTGACAAAGGTCTTTCAGACGCACATGCTTATAGTTTAAGAAATGACATTAGAGAACAGTTCAGGCCTTTGATTATATTAAAGTTTGGTGAGGTTTGTATGCATGCTTATATAACTGTCATTTAGATAGACTTATATAACAAAGCTCATCCTGGGACTGATGCGGCACTGTTTCAGAAAGTCCAGTAAATGGGAAGATTTCACAGTGTTATGTATGCCATGATTGTAGTACTTGAATTGGCCATTAAATGGATTGTTTTTATCAGGACCTACTGTGCATTTATACCTAGGCAGTAAGTAAACATGGAAAAAAATCTATTTTATGTCATCTAGTATTCTCTTTAACCATTTACAACCTGTTTTGTCTTGTAATTTTGTCATATATTAAATATCCACAACCTACTTGGTATTTACTAATTATTAACAACATTAAAATATAACATATTAACCACCTAAGCATCCTTTTGGAATAAAACACCTTTATAAATATACATATGTTTAAAAAAAAAACATTTTAAGTATTTACTTTTTAAATTTCTCTTCTAGTTTTATTTGGGGACAGATTCAATTTAAGCATTAGAGGTTTAGCATAGTTGAGGCTTGTACTCTGGTCACACACTTCCTGTGGCAGCAAGTGCTTGGTTTCTTTCTTGCCACACAGTGCCTCGTGTTCTTCATGATCCATCTCATTCAGCAGGAAATCAGTAGTGCGTCTGCAGACACATACTGTAATTTGGTTTGCAGATACAAATGATCCATTCATTCATCTTCAGTGGTGGGAATACACTCTAAACAAGAAGCCTGTTTGTCACCTGCATTCACACACTTATTCACACCTAGGGACAATATGAAGTAGCAGATCCAACTTCTACCTTGTTTTGGTACATGGGAGGAATCTAGAGAATTCAGAGAACATAAATACAGACATGAGAAAGATCAATATAATTTTTGATAATTATGAAATGGATGCATTATGTAATTCTGACCTGTAAGACACACACATACACAAAGTTTAAAAAATGCTGACTCAAATGTAGACCACCCTGAGAGTTTACCTCCTAACACTAAAATTTTATTGATTTTATTTTTTATTACATTGAAGTTTAATATAATGGTTAAGTATATTACTATCTTTTTATATAAACTTGTGACATTACATTTGCCAAATTCTTATCAACTGCAAAACTGAATAATTAGAAGTAACTTTGTCTGGCTATAACTTTGCCCTTAGCTCTTAGTCCTCATTTACTCTTAAGTTACCATCAGGCTACACCATCTTTCATTCCGTCTCAATGCTACACTGGTATGTGAATCCGCACTGTTTGTTTTTCCATGGTGGCTTTTCACTGGTGTACAAGGGCTCACAAATATTACCCTTGCCATGAATTCCATATAACACACCATCTTAATTCAGAGAATGATTTAATAATGTAGTCACTGAACGAGCAACCCAAATCCTGTATGAGCTGAATATATACAGCTTGATAACCATAGGTCTTCTGGGGGGCTGAGTGTAATTATACACTTATAAAGCTAATATTATTTATTATAAAGGCAATGACTCCTATAATACAGCACTTACTCAGTAGAGAACTCATTCCGTCATTACACTGAAACTAGGGATGATATGGAAGGTATAAGGTTCAGATTGGAGTTTAAGGTGATAATCACTACACATTATTATTCATATTCCACCAAACCCAGGACATTTTGCTGAATCTGAACTATGGGTGTGCATATATAAATGGAAATCTTTTTTGATTACACCCTCATGTCTCTTGAAATCTTTAAGCCTAGGGTTCAATTATATAATGAGGACTTTAGCTATTCAGGATGTCTACAGTTGTAAAGCAATCTAGCAGTTACTGCGGTATATAGACAACACATGGATCTGCTATCTATTTTGCTGCACTAGTAGCTATATAAAGCTTGGAATATTTACATAATCCCTCCTTCTTCTCCTTGAAGAACAATTGTAAACTAAAACCATTTATTTTAAGGACCACAATTGCCCATTCTACTCCTCTTGCCTATTCAGGTAATAAGCTACAGCTGCATCAGCAAAGTTTTTTTTTGTTCCATTGCATAAATTTGCTTGTACAGAATGATTGCTCCCAAACATATGCGTATTCACACTGGACAGTTTTTTGGAATGACTTAAGAAAAGAAGAAAGAAATCTGTTAGACAACAAAAAACGCAGTTACTCCAGCATGCAAATAGGTTTTATATGTGCCAGTATAATAAAAGTTGAATTACTTCTGTTACAATACAATTTTTTGTAGAAATGGCAATATATCAGAATTGTAGGTGTTATAGTTTTCCTGAAAAAGAATTTGGACGCAAAAATTCCCTTAGGACAATTTTATAGTTAAACTCCTGCCCATTTTCTAGTGCATGAGAGTTACAACATATTTTTAAACAGTTTTGATTAAAGATACAGCCACATATAATTTATTTTGACTTTTTTTATTACCTAGAACAATTGTAAAGGGGTGCAAAATTTTGCACTCGACTATAATTGCAATTTGTGAAAATTTAAATACATATGCCTTTACTATTCTTCTTAATCATTTCAGCAAGATGATATTTTGCAGCCAAGTGTAGCTTTTTTTAACAGACGTGTAGGTCAGTGTTCTATCTGGGAACTTGGCAAGGGTGAAAATCTGCTGTCCAACAACCATTTGATATCTTGCCTACAAAAACCTCCTCAGGCATAAAGTTATTGTTCACTCTTTCACAGCTGCATGAGGAAGGAACTTTCTATTTTACCCACAGGAATCAAGGTCTAATCAAGGTCTGGTCAGTCCCATGGCAGATCATTGACCTGCCAAGAAATGATAATGCCTCACACACCTGCTTTGGATTACATAATTAAGTTGCTTCACAGTCTAAATTCTGGTTTACACAATTTGCACGAGTTTCAGTGCAGTGTTAGAAATTTGAATTTGGCTGTTGGCCATCAAGTTTGTAGCTTGATGAATATGAAGCTAGACATTATACTGGTTATGTCAGTAATAAGACCATGTGCATTATGATTTCACTGCCACTCCCTGTAATGTAATCTATCTCAGCTCTGCAGTTGTTTAAATGTATATTAAGAGTATGTAGGTCATTAATCAGTCCACGATTTGAAATATGATTGCACACAAAGAGTGTGATTAAACACAGAACATCATGTAAACATGTGTAATGATGTTAGACCACAAAGTTGCTTGGAAACTTTAAAAGCATCCTGATAACGATCTGGCAGCAGATTGAAGTCAGAATGGGGGAATTCCTTTTCAATTTCAGTCTAGAATACACAGTTACTGTACACAGGCCTGTGCTTTAGCCTGTAGCTTTTCCTTGCTAAATTTTGGCTCAACCAGTCTTCCTGGCCAGCAGCAGTGCCGTCTCATGGCTTCAGTGTTTGATCCTGAGCTTGGGTTCCTATGTATTTTCTTGCTGTGCCTGTTTTGTTTCTGCATGAGTTAGGTGAATTGGCTACACTAAATTACCCTACTAAAGCTTGAATGACTGTGTAAATGTGTTTATTCTTGCAAAAAGTGCTCCCCAGGATAGTCTCTGGATCAGCCTTGAAACTGACCAGGATAAAGTGTTTAGTGACGATGAGTGAGTGAGTGAGTGAGTGAGTGAGTGAGTGAGTGAATGGATGAATGAATGAGATATTCATTGTTGTTACTGCTGTCTTCAGTGGACCTCAACATGAATAAGATTTTCCATCTGGTGCAAAGACCTTCACCAAACCAAAACAAGAAGCATGTGTTTAGAAAATCATTGAATGCTCAGTTTAAACTAAACTTTCTAAAAGTGAACATGAATTTCAGGGTCAAAGACATAAATTAACTTACGTACCAGTTAAAGAGAAAATAGAAACAAACATACAAATGCAAGGAGCATTATGATGGACAGTCATAATAATTGTCCTCAAGCCATTTCTTTAGGATCCATGAAAATGTTGGCGTATTCTGCTTTTTGGGCTCATGCAAGGAAGGCATCACTTATTAATTTCATCACTTATCTCAGAGATGACCCAAGATGTCTATATGGGATGGTTCAGAGCTGTTGTATAAGTAGCCCCTCTTAGCAGCACTTCTCATATTAATAGGTCCCCAGTCTTAGCATCAATAATCCCATCCAGATGATCCCACCACACACAATCCTCTTCAGCCTTAATAAGGAGCATATGTGTGAGGTTGGAATACTAAGGGAGTTTGGGGTGAACTACTGGATCAAGGTTTTGTTATATCTTGCCTGATTCAGCTGAGCTGACACAAGTTCTAACCTTTACAAACAAGTCAGAGAAGTCCAGTCAGATAAAAGAGGTGGGCCTATGCTAACACTGTAAAAATGAGGAATGGGTCAAAGTAGGAAGGACTTTTCCCAAAATGAAACAGATTAATGTGGCCCAGAGACAGAGACCAAAGTTTCAGTCAAAGTTTCCTTGTACACATGTGGGTGAAGACATTTACAGTAGGAGTTTCTGGCCCAAATCACAGCTGGGTATTTGGCTCTTTATTCATTTCGCCTCAAATCAAAATGATACACTTACTGTACCAGACTGCATTATTCACACCCAATACTTATAAAGAATGCTTTTTGCAATACAATGTAACATCAGTAATTCATGCTGTGTTCATCATTTTATAACACAGTTTCTGCCATTTTTTTATGCAGTTTATATAGTCTGTACAGTATGTTATATTTATTATTTTATCGACAGTTAAGTACAAAGTACGAATTTTTGTTAATAACTTTTTTGTGAAAGGATAATACCTAAACTTGTCAAATTTGCAAAAATTCTTAAGATAAGCCATGAACGCTAACCTTGTCTTTGGAATTCTATACAAATGATGTTGGTCCCTTTGAGCTTTTAAATTAATATTTTTTTTATTTGCACCTTATTTTCTCAGAGCGAGGATCTAGTAGCCAGCTGGATCTGACGGAGCTCATTGGAGTTCCTCTCCCTCCATCTGTCTCTTTCATTACTGGATTTGAGGGTTTTCCTGCATACAGCTTTGGTCCAGATGCCAACGTAGGCCGTCTCACACGCTCCTTCATTCCTGACCCCTTCTTCCGTGACTTTGCTATCATTGTCACTGCTAAACCCACCACTCGGGATGGAGGAGTTCTATTTGCCATCACAGATGCTCCACAGAAGATAGTGCACTTGGGAGTAGCACTGGCTCCAGTAGAGGATGGGTCACAGCAAGTGGTTTTATATTACACGGAACCAGGAGCCACACGCACTCAGGAGGCTGCTTCCTTTAAGATGGTGGACCTGACAGGCCGCTGGGCCAGATTCACACTGGCTGTGCTAGGAGATGAGGTGAAGCTCTATATGGATTGCGAGGAGCACCATAGGGTTGCTTTCCGCAGGAGTCAGAAGAGTCTTACGTTTGAGCCCAGCTCAGGCATCTTTGTGGGGAATGCAGGAGGAGCCAGGCTGAAGAGGTTTGTGGTGAGTACAAAGCATTTTTTATTTTTATTTTCCAAAAACGTTTTTTGTAATTTCTGTCTATGTAATTAAATAAGTTGTATGCATATGTTCATATGTTTGTGCACCTGCTCTGTGTATTTTTTATACAATAATGTACTTGTCACTGCTTATTGCTTACAACTTCATTTGTACAGCCAGTTTTTTAGATACAGTTATGAACACATTCTGCAAATTTTAAATTATGCCAATTTCTGGCCTGAGCATGCAACATAGATAACTTTTTGAAGAGTGACCTAGAAAAATTATTTTTGGTCTCACACATAGATCCTTATGTTACAGTAGATCCTTAAGTACAAGTAGGTCAAGATTAAAATGGCCTACAGGTTTATTGTTAGGAATCTTTCATTTACTGCAGTGAGTGCTTGTTTAAATCCTTGATGAAGGAGCTTGAAGACATTTGAAGACAGCCAGGGACTCAGCTCTTCAGAAAAACAGGAGTTCTAATTATTAGTTAGAATAATAATTTATTAATAATAAATAATTAAATAATTAATTATTTTCTTTGTATCTTTAGGACTAGAGGGTCAAATTCAGCCAACATATAGAGCATAATTTTATAAGAAAATTCAAGTAGGTGGGGTCTGGTCCATATTTTGGCTTTTATTTATCTTACAGATTTTCAAAAAGAAACGTTTAACTACCAATGTTTCAAGGTTTCAAAAGTTTCAAATTAACCTTATTCTGAACCTCTTGGATTTGACTTTGGTCACTTGCCACCTACCAGCTCTGCCCTGTTATACAACTATACCAACTATGGACAGTGAAGACTAACGCATGCTTCCTCTGAGACGTCAAGCCAGCCAGCTGCATCTTTTCAAATTGTTGTTAATGCTTCCTCACAGGCTGAAGTAACACACATTGAGGAAAGTGCTGTCCAACCTCTTCCACATGCAAGAGCTCACAGACATCCACGATTACTCAGTGTTGACAAGGGAGAGAGTATACCAGCTCACCCACTCAGACAGCATTGCCAATTTTGCTCTCTTGGCACCTGGCTTGGGATGACTATGGCATCATCAGGATCTATTTGTACTGTATTAGCCCAATCGTGGGGTGAACACTTGTCTGTTGAGCCACTTGAGAGACTCAAATTAAGTCATTTAGATTAATTCAAAGTACCATACCATGCAAATAAAAAATAAAAAACAGATCAAACTTAATAGCTAAATAAATTGGTAAATAACTAGCTACTCACTGATAGGTGGCTTTTACATGACCTCATCTTTGACCTTACAAGTTTTGCTTCGAGCAATTCTTTGTTATTTTAGGCTAAATTTGTTACTGATCTAATTCATTTTTCCTTTTAATATCTCATTCAGAATGGAATCAGGATCTGTTGGAAATAGATAGTACATAATAGATACTGATGGACATTGGGTCATCTTTTGGGGCACATAATATTTCTGTACTTTGTAACTCTATAATAGATTTTTGGTTGGATTTTTTCAATTTCGAAAAGCTGCAGTCTTTAAGAACGTGACATTATACACATCTGTAGCATGTAGTAACATTCAGATGTGCCTCGTGCTATACAGTATAGTTAGTGTTCTTGCATGACACTAACAGATATTATTAATGTTTCTTTTTGATTTGAGTAATTCTTTTTTGTTTATGGTAAGTTAGATTAAAGAACAAATGATCCCTACAGAAGGATTTGTATTTAATGAGAAATCTACACTCATAATAAACCTCAAATGGAATTGATTGTTAATGTGGCAGTGCAGGGTCTCTAGGTAGCTATTTACTTTGTTCAGCAGTTGGATCATTGATCAATTATTGACAGATGTGTAGACAGTGTATGAACTTTCAATAGCACAGCAGACTAGTGGTAGGCCTGTCAACGTGGCAGTGTTATGTTATGTCAGCAATTCGGTACTGCAGTGGGAGAGCGTTGCTTTGAAAGTTGGAAGTCGGCTCTGAATGACTCACTGTATGGATGGCAGACTGTCAGTTGGCTCTGCTGCTCCTGCTGACAACTTGTCTGAAAACTCTTGGCTCTTTGCCTTAAAATGTACAGCCTATTTGACTGTATAATGTATTCATCCTGAAGCAGAGATCAGGCAACTGAATTGTGTGTTAGACAGAAATTGACATAAATGAAAGGAAAATGAAAATGAAAGAAGAATACTGTAACTTCGTGTGCCTTTGTGAATAATTGGTTAGAAAGGACGGCGTAAATAATGCCCTGGAAGCAGAAATTGAAAAAATGGCTTTAGCAAGCAGTACGTGGTTTGAGTGACTTCCAAACATTATGGTGACTGAATGTTTGCCAAATGTCAAGGATGAGAGAGCAGAGGGAAGAGAGATAGAGGGGGAAACAGAAGTAAAGCTCTTTAAGATTTTACCATTTGGAATAAACTCAAAAAAGCTTTTTTTTTTTGTTTTGTATGTTTTTGTTTTTTTAGGGGATAAATAGTTTTTACTTTTTAAGCTTTTTTAGAAGGATAAATGGAAATGAAGAGCTACCAGATTGACCAGTTTACATGGTATGGAATAAAATCGTTGCATAAGGTCTTAATTTGGTGCATAAATTAAATAGGATTTTTATTGGTTTATATCTTTACAAATGTTTTACTATATCTTTACTAAATGATATGTTACATAATACAAAACTCATATAAACCACTTATATGTGGTTATATGTATAAACAATTAATTAATTATTTCCATTTCTTATATGCATCTTAGTCTATAGACTGTAAAGTAAGCCTGCAAGCTCTACATATTGTTTTACTGTCGCTTTTTTTAAGGATAAAGCCTTTGCATGCTGAACCGAGTAAACACTTCAGTGCCCTGCAAGGTTTAATTTTAAAAAGGTGTGGAATTAATTAAGAAAGTCCTCAAGCCCATTCCTCTGGAAACATATAATCTTCAGTTGATAGCTATCTTTTTTTTTTCATAAAAATATTAGTTGATTTCCAGCCAGTATGAATGTTTAGGTAACTCAGTCCAATCTGGCAATCTGTTTTCCACATAAACAACTACATGCATGAGCTTTCATCAGCTTGAGGGAATCCTGACTAATGGTTTGACCAATCTCTCCATGGTCGATCTGTCCATGGCAATATGCAGTGTAATTTTCAAATATCAGTAATGGTAATATTAAGTATTAAATACTGATATTAATTAAATAAAGATGGACCAAAAGGCTTTTAATTCTTTTCATGGCGATAATCTTTTCCACCTCTCTAAAACATTACGTATCCATCCATTTAAATTCTCAGTCGCAGTCCCGCTTAAAAATAGTTGGAATTGCCAGATGGATATACTGATATGCAGTTCACCCCAGCCAACATGCATACACCACAACAGATGTGTGCATATGTTTTGGCAACCTCCCCAGCTTCATAAATACAGATACTGAGTACTGGGTGTCTAGATATTGAATCATTTCCTCATCATGATTCAGTGTTGTTGAAGTATCTCCTCAGTTCCAGATCCTTCCATCTTTCTTGAGTACAAAATTATTTCAGTATGACATCCTGGTCCCTCTTTTATTTCTAATTCCTTCCTTGTTTGATTACAAAAAATCTGAGGAGGTATAAAATGTACCAGGCATAGAATCTCAAACAAGGTGATGGTCAGGACTGGCGATGTGTGTGGTCTGGCTCTCTCCTGGTCAGTATGTGTACAACTCGAAATTGCAAATGCTGAGTGGACAAGAAAGAATGAATGAAGAATGAATAAGGCAGTGAGGATATCCCACATTCCCTTTCCTGACCACATACATGCGTATATTTTCACACACTCAGCCACTATTACTGCATATGGAGGTAACGTATTGATTAAGTGATGAGTTGGGTTAAGGTCACATTTGAGATGGTCAATTTGAAAACATATCAAAATTTAAATTCTAATCCAAAATATATTGGTCACATGCACAAGCAGACACAGTGTGACATGGATCAGAATGCTTTTTACATCTGGCTGTGATATGAAAATAGAAAAAAAAAAAAAAAAGAATTAAAAATAAAAAGTAGAATTTAGCTATTCAAGTAGGAAAGGGAAAAATACATCTAGAAAAATATACTGATTATATGTAGGTTCAAAAACCGATTTTTTGTGCTGGTTGATGGCCTCAAATGGCCTACAGGAAGCAGCATTTTGTTACTTTTGGCCTTCTATCTATCTATCTATCTATCTATCTATCTATCTATCTATCTATCTAGCTATCTAACTGTTTGTCTGTCTGTCTGTCTGTCTGTTTATTTATCTATCTATCTGTTCACACTTTATACAGTTACCATTTGATATATCTGTCCTTATATATCATATCATAAATACTGTATAACTGTCTTCTGCGTTTATAAAGTTTTTCATCAGTATTGTTGTTCTTGTAACCAATGTTTTATCATGAAATTCTGAAGCAGCGTGTTGTGTTACTGCCACCCAGCTTGAGAGTCTCTGGTGTGAGCATAAACTCAGATTATTATCAGTGCAAAGTTTCACGTTCTCCTGTCACATGTCCATCTCAGTTTCCTTAGGGTTCTCTAGTTTCTCCCAACTCCCAAAAACCCGCTGGGGGTTGTTTTAGGTTGATAGGTGAAACTGCCCTTAGGTGTGAATGAGCGTGATATTCTTCAGATTCAGCACAACCTTGAATGGACCTTGTTGCCACCGAAGATACGATTGTGACTTGAATCTGTTTAGAAAGGGAGATTTCCTGGATTTCACTACATTCACATTCACAATGCATCAATTTTCTGAATGTTTGAAAAAAAATATTTATATTGCAACCTAAAATTATTACTGCAAGTCTAAAATTATCCAAATGATCTGTGTGGATCTGTGTGGTTACACTACTAGAATCTATTCAAATGTGTTGATTTACATTCCTTACTCTTGTAACCACACACTTTTTGTTGTAGTTATTGAATAAAATGATTTTTTTATACTGAATGCTGAACTCTTTGAGGTGGTTCAATTCGTACGTTCACAGACCTCCCGGTTGTATTACAGATCTCATTGGAAAATACTGATTACCTTCCATAAACTTTACATCTGTGATTGTGTAGAACTGGGATTTCCCCACAAGAATGTTACAGCTCCGATCGGTGGGTTAGTTTTCCCCGAAAGAGGCAGATCATTTGGATCTTTAGTCACACCTGGTTCTGTTCCAGATCTCTCAACACTTCTAGTCAATCTCATGATGGTAACACTGCACTGCAAGCAAAGAAAGAACAAACATTTACAGATTATTTGTCATTTGATTTTTGAAACTCATTAACTACATGGACATGTGGAGTTGATTTATTTGTTTACAGTCTCTCTCTTTCTCTCTCTCTCTCTCTCTCTCTCTCTCTCTCTCTCTCTCTCTCTCTCTCTCTCTCTCTCTCTCTGTATCACTAATAACTCTCCAAGTTATTAAAAAGCCTAAGAAATGGAAAACAGGTGTTGATCCTCTACTGTACACATCTTCTAGCTCTGCTTCTTTAAATCTGTTGCCCCATAGAAAAGTTTATATGCCACTGGTACTGTAGCAACCTGACATCATGTACCACACATGTTAGATCAGTGCTTCTACTGTACACAGTCAGAAGGGACTTAGAGAGCCTAGAAATGATGTATATCATGTATATCATTTTCACAGTAAGACTCAATTGTATGAATATATACACTGACCAGCATCTTTATTAGGAAACCTGTACAAATAATCAGTCAAGTCAGCTCACCAAAACCGGAGAGAAAACATCTTTTCTTTTTTTTTTAACTGTCCAGATTTTTAACTGTCCATTTTTTGTGAGCGTGTGCCCATTGTAGCCTTGAATTCCTGTTCTTGGCTGACAGGGGTAGAACCTGATGTGGTCTTCTGCTGTTGTAGCTCATCTACCTCAAGGTTTGAGGCATTGTGCATTCTGAAAAGCTGTTTATGCTCACTATGAATGTAAAGGTTGTTACTTGAGTTATTATAGATTTTGTATTTCATTCTCCACGTTTTACACCTTTCTGTGTAAACTTGAGACGCTGCTTTGTGTGTGTGTGTGTGTGTGTGTGTGTGTGTGTGTTTGTGTGTGTGAAACACCTCTAAAGGCATTCCCAATAGATTGGACAGTAAGTGTAGGTTATTGCCCTGAGGTGTTTATGATTGATGTGAGATCTCTGTTCAGGCATTTATTATTTTTGATAAAACTGTTAATCATCATATTTTGTGAATAAAATTTTATTCTCTCTCTCTCTCTCTCTCTCTCTCTCTCTCTCTCTCTCTCTCTCTCTCTCTCTCTCTCTCTTTCTCTCTCTCTCTCACACAGGGATCTATCCAGCAGTTGGTTTTGACTCCGGATCCAAGGGCACCGGATGAGCAGTGCGAGGAGGATGACCCCTATGTAAGTGTTCTGTGGAACAAGTTTGTGTTATTCTCCCTCACATGCAATTGTCTTCTCTTTTGGATGTTCCCCAGATCTCTGAACCCCTATCATTAAAGCCTAGGTAATGGAATGGAATGAATTTTTTTCTTACCAAGTCACAAAGCAAACATCTTCATGTGAAAATCAGAATGAAATACAGTGATGCCTCGAGATACGAGTGCTTTGACATACGGATTTTTTAAGATACGAGCTGTGATTCGACCATATTTTTGGCTTGAGATACGAGCAAATTTTTGAGATACGAGCACGACAAACGACAGCCGACAGCCGATAAACGACAGCCGATAAACAGGAAGTCATTAATTTCCTATGGAGAGTCGCAAAGGGGCTGCGTGAGGTGCCGACCATCTGCGGATCCGTAATTTTCGGATCCGTTTAAAAATTTGAACTTGTGCGACTACACCGCATCTGATATGCCGACCGGACAGGTTTTTATTAAAACGACCGACAGATGAGTGAGGAGTGACAAAAAAGGCAAAAACAAGAGAAGAGAAAAGCGATGAAGAAAATTAAGCAAAATTAATGTAAAGAAAACAGAAATTGTAGCTATTAAGTTCAGTTAAGAGAAATCAAGCATCGCGTTAGTTCTGGCCACGTCGTCAAGCATGCATCAGCTGTTAATCAGCTGTCCACGACGCGCACCAAGCCGGTTACGACATCCATATTACCCGAACCTGTGTTCGTTGTACCAGTTTACATCATAGATCTCCACATATTTTTCTCTCTCTCTCCCTCTCGCTCTCTAATTATTTAATTATTTATTTATCCATTTATTCATTTATTATTTTCCTTTCCTATTTTTAACTCTATGCATGATTAATGGTTCTGTTATACAGGGGTCTATTCTATTTTCTAGTTGCTGCTCTCCCCGCTCTAAATGAAGTTTAGTTAAGTTCCATTTAAGTGTAAAGTAGCATTAAGAGTGCGAGTAAGTGAACGAAAGTGAAAGTGTAATTCCTCCTAACTCCTCCGCCTGTTTACTCCTCCCCCAACACCTCCGTGCGCATCTTCCGTAAAGTAAAACCAGTTTATTTTTTTTAACATACTCTTTTATTACTGTATGTTTTTATACAATATTTGTCATTTATAAATACAGGTACTGTACATTTTTCACATTCAAAACACATAAACAAAACAACTGGAGTGGAATTTTGCGAGCTGGAACGGATTAATGGGATTTCAATTAATTTAAATGGGGAAAATTGCTTTGAGATACGAGCAATTTGAGATACGAGCAAGGTCAAGGAAAGAATTAAACTCGTATCGAGGTATCAATGTAGCTGACTTGATGATAGCTGCAATAGCAAAAAGTGGGCAGGGGAGATGATGGTATTATTACTTGATCATTTTTGCAGGCTTGTGCATGGTGATGTAGTCAAAATGAAATCAGAAAATATTTATAAGCAAGTAAGTGATTGCCACTGGTGAATCCTGCATGAGCTTTGTTAAAACTATAAAGTTGAATAGGTCAGTTTATATTTCTTATATTTTAGTCATGATTTATGTTTTCTCATATGACTAATTATTGACTCATCGGTAGACTCACAGGAGCAAATGATGCCTTTGTGTGTTAAAGTGTGTGACCAGATGTGTCCTTTAACAGCTATGACTAAAGAACACTTGATTTAGTGTTGGTACACTGGTCTAAAATTGAGATATTGCTCCATCTAGTGGACAATACAAGACTGTTGAGAGTCTTGACCACTAGATGGAGAATGATGGCTAGCAATATCATGTTTTTGGCTTTGCAACAGAACAATTTGACCTAGACATGCTTCACAGGTAAGTGGGCTAATAAATATAATTGGATGATTAAAACATTTTAATCTGGACATTTTTACACTGATAAATTATGTGACTGATGTTTATACTCAGTGTATGTGAAAATGTGTTCCCAGAAAAGGCTCCTGATGCATCACAATTCCAGCCATGAGAATGACCGTCCATTTAATTGATATGAATCAAATGAATGGGGTGTTGATAAGGTGTGTGTGTGTGTGTGTGTGTGTGTGTTTTGTTGCAGGCATCTGGGTATGGCAGTGGTGATGATGAATATTATGACACAGAGACCACAGACGAAGTAAAGAAAGTACATGAGGAGAGACACTACCCTGTAGTAAGCCGATCCACACACACACACTCAATTTCTCTCTCTCTCTCTCTCTCTCTCTCTCTCTCTCTCTCTCTCTCTCTTGCTCTCTCTCTCACACACACACTCTCTCGCAATCATTCTCTCTCTCTTTCTTTCTCTCTCTAGCTCTCTCTCTTTCACACACACACTTGCACTCAATCTTTCGTTCTCTCTTTCTTTCTCTATCTCTCTCTCTCACACACACACACACATAGATACACACACATGCTCTCTCTCTTAGACACTCGCACACCTTGAGCATCCTGCTACCCTTTTACAGCTGCCTGTTTTGTATCCAGGTTTTCCAGAATACATTAGAAATGTTAGCTTTGATGGGTTATTCATTAAATTCACCTTAATGCATCTATTTACATTAAATATAGTAGTTAACCTTGTTTTTTCTGCAATAACGTTTTAGTATTTTTAATTGTTTATTTCAGAGATTATTGCAGATTATTATTACATCATAAATGTGCTTAAAATGTTTATGAAAAACTATGTTCCTACTGTTCCCTTCAGCCTGATGAAGATCAGACACTTCCGGTTAGAGCGCCCCCTACTGAAGCATCTTCTGAGGCTCCATTTGATGATGAAGACTTGGAGACAGAGTCCTCAGGTCAGGACCTGGTGCTTACTGAGAGAGGTGAGTAATTGTACAGTGACCTGTGAGTACTGGTTTGTGATTAGATTCTTTATTTTGTTAATGATTTAAATAAATCCAATTGTTTACAGAGATTTCTAGTTGCAGTTTAATTTGGTTTTCTGACAGCATTTTCCAAATATTACTAAAATTTATTTAAGCATCTATTTGTAATATATGCAGTATTGAGCAGTATTAAGTATAGACAGGTATGACTCTGGCATACTGAAAAAGCAACAATCCATATATTTGTACACTGGTTTTCTTTCACCTTTGATAAATAATGATAATAATATCTTCCTACTTGTTTGCACAGAGCCGAGCAGGCCAGAGAAAGCTGTATATCATAAAGGAGATGTAAGAAATCTTTTTTTTCCATTATTATAAGAACAAAATCATATTCATTTCCATATACATCATTCATTATCCAACAGGTCATTCCATTTGGGGAATTAATAGCTGCTTAAATCTCACATCCATTACTCATTTTATCATTTGGTCTTGCTCAGGATTATCCACTTATGATGCCAGTGCATAAAGGGGAGAAAGGTGAACCTGGGCCTCCAGGCCCACCTGGCCCACAAGGACCCCCAGGCACTGCAAGCTCATATGGCCCTAAGGGAGACAGCTCATCTTGGGTAGGACAGCCGGGTGCTCAGGGCCCTCTAGGAATACCAGGACCTAAAGGTGAACCAGGGAAGGACGGCCTTCCTGTAAGTACATCTGTGTGCTTTCATTATAGCTAGTTTCTCTGAGCATGATTAATAAACATGAATACTGTTGCCTGGAACCTGGAATCTGTTCAAGTCTTTGGGGTAAAAACGTATTATAAACGTGACTTAAATATATAAATAATAACTCTGAAACTGTTTGTTGTATTTAACCATGGTGAGATTGTCATTTAGATTGTTTTTCAAGTGAAACTTCTTGTTTACTTCAGATAATTTATATCATTTTGTAAACCTACAAGCTAATCAGAAAGCATACAAGCTAATCATTCACTAACAACATCGCTCAATATCCTGCTGGTTTGAAAGACTAAATCAGTTAAAAATGCATGTAGATAATATACAGCTGTATTTCATATTGTATATTATTTATATACACGGTGATAGATCTAAAATCAAAATCAATTCTTTCAGACTGTATGATAAATGGCCCAGTATATTTTACATCTAGAGCAACCCTTATCCAGAGTGACTTACATTTATCTCACTTGTACAAGTGAGCAATTGAGGGCCCTTGTTCAAGGGCCCAGCAATGGCAGCTTGGTGGAGCTGGAGCTTGGTGAAGCTACTCACAACTTTCCAATGAGTAGTTTAACATCTTAACCACTGACGCAACACCACCATGTCATATTTATATCTCTGTGATAATCTGATCAGCTGATGAATCATCAGATTTATAATAAAGGAATTTTTGGACTTTTCAGGGTAGTCGTGGAGACAATGGAGAACGAGTGAGTATGATTTGGTAATTTATTCTTAACTAATTGTCTAAGTTTCAGCTTGAAATGTTGGTAGGTAATGCTGCTGCCTCACAGCTTCAGGGTCCTCGATTCAGTCATGAGCTTGGTTTATTTTTACTTTGTGACTTTTTGCATTTTCTCTTTGTGTCCATGTGGTTTTCCTTTCCGGGATATCAGGTTTTCTTTCACATCCCAAAAACATGGTGGACTGTTGAGTGTGTTTGACATGACCTATTGATTAAGAAGAAGAATGGGCCTGTAGTGGACCCCAGAGCCTTTGATCTTTCTCTGATTTTGCTTAAAGAATAATACCTGCATCTTCTACCAATACCTGTGTGCTTGATTAAACCAGCAGTCTGACCTCCTATTATCCCCTTTTTTTTGAGTAAGAATTCTGTGTGTGTGTGTGTGTGTGTGTGTGTGTGTGTGTGTGTGTGTGTGTGTTTCTCTTTTTAAAGTCTATCATTTTTTTAGAGCTACATTGATGTTTCTCTTTGGTTGTCTGTTCAGGGAAATCCAGGGTTCCCAGGTATACCAGGTGATCCAGGAATAAAGGGAGAAAAGGTACACATAATCTATACACTTTGTAGATTTGATAATGACCATTGATTATTGTTCTGAGTAGAGACTATTCTTATATGAGTTTTAGGCTACTGTAGATGAGAAAATCCAAATAAACTAAAAGTTTACCTTTTTTAAGGGTGATCCTGGAGTTGGTCTGCCTGGACCCCCTGGGCCTCCGGGACCAGCAGGAAGATCAGGGACACCCCGATATGTGGTATGTGCTCACTTTTACACCTGGGCAATGTTCGTAAAAAAGTGAAACATTTACTATCCATCTGTACATAATAGTTTAACATTAGTTCAGTCATTACAAAATTGAAAGAAACAGGAAACAGAAAAACTCATTTGTAAAGAACTGGGTTTAAGGAAAGTGTACAAGCACCTATAATTGGCTCACTAATTACATGGCTACACTGTAATGTCTCTTAATGTAAGCTTTACCCTGTGTTCTCTGGGCACATGCAGGATGCCATTGATGGTTCTGGATTTGAGGACTTTGACAGTGACACAGAGGTTATTAGGGTGAGTTTTATTATCTCCCAGTATGTATTTGCATCAGAGAACATGGTTGAGGTATGGTTTGCAGGTCCAAATTGTAGGATTATGTATATACATAATAAATACTGTAAGGCTTTGAAGTTCTTGGATTTGATATGTCTTTGTCAGGGTCAACCTGGGCCTCCAGGACCTCCAGGGCAGCCTGGTCCACCTGGCCCCCCAGGTCTCTCTCCTGGTCCAACGGGACCTCCAGGGGCTCCAGGGAAAGATGGGAAGGATGGGGTGATGGGTAGTCCAGGAATTCCAGTGAGTATTCTCTTGCAAATTCAAATTAATTATGAACATGTTATGTACAGACAGATGACAAACTAGGTAAAAGGAGGATCACTGAAAATTGTTTGTGATCACCTTTAGCCTACTATGAGGCTATGTTTCTTTTTTGATGAAAGTGGTCTCTTCCTGGATAATAATGCCTCCATAGATAGGGCACAGCACTCACTGAATGTTTTCAGAAGGATAAAACTTGTCTAAAACCTATTTTTTCAGCATATCTTAACCCAATTTGGAGCGACCACTACCACTACTGCCAGCAAAACACCAGATGAAGTACAGTTGCACAGACTTGTAGAATCTGTGCTATGGTTCATTGATGCTGTTCTGGCATCTGGTGGAGGCCCAACACTAACACAGATTATCTTGACTTTTTCTTAAATTTGTCACTCACCTGTATTTTCATTAAAAAACTTCTTAAGATTTTAACTAGAATCCAGACATATGATTCTTGAATAGCACAGCAGAAACTATGCTCATATTTAGTATGGTAGCACTTCCTTTCCAAAGCACTAGGATGTCTTGTCACTTCCTACATTACCTTACAGGCTGGTTAGATAGATCCTGAACACCCAATGTTTTCATTTTTGGTGTGTCACATTCTGAATCAGATGATCCATGCTCTCTTTCAGATAATTGAGGACTGGTTTAGTGGGTCTGGATTTGATGCAGGGTCTGGATTTGATGCGGGGTCTGGATTTCATTCTGGTTCTGGATTTCATTCTGGTTCTGGATTTGATGTTGAGTCTGGGATTGATACTGAGTCTGTATTTAAGCTTGGCTCAGACCTGGACGTAGTTGAGGTATAGCGTCTGGCCCCAGCTGGCAAATTAATGCCACAGGCCACAAAAGGCAGGATTTCCCCTAAACATGTTCCACTTGCATGCACCTGGCAAAATTGCACATTGTGACCTCCGGCCTATAGCATGCCGCGTTTTCTTTCCTTTGCACCTACTGTATGTATGTGTGTATGCCTGAATTTGTTATTATGTATGTGAGAGATATGGATTACAAACAGGAAACCTTGACAGGAATTAAGAGTCTTAATATACGGTAATTATTATTGAAGTGTAGGGTGCAGGGTGGCATTAATGGTGGAGGTTGGAGCATAAACTTGAATTTTATTCTTCTGGACATATCTTGTAGGTCACAAGAAGATAAGAACAGGAGTTTATCTAAAAAAAAAAAAAACAAGAGGAACCTTTTGTACTGAAGAGGACACTAGCAGATCTCTGGACAGAAGCAGGAACTTGTAGTCCTTAGGACAGAAGCATAAGCCTGTAGTCTCGACAGATGCCTGAACACATAGTCCTCTGCAAAGGCACAGGAACTAGTGGTCCTTTAATATAAAGCATAAGCTTGAAGGTCTCTGGGCCAGAACATACTGTATTCAGTACTTATAGTTGCAGGGACTTCTGTAAGTAGCAGGAGCCTGTAGGTTTTCAGACAGGAGCATGCATCTTATGACACAAACAGTAACTTCTAGTTCCTTGTACAGGTACATACAATTGTACTTCTCAGAAAGATTGTAGCTTGTAGATCTCTGGAAAGGAACAGACACCTGTAGTACCAGAGTATATATATGAATTTTCTGAGAGTAGCAGTTGTTTGTTTGTCTCTGGTTGGCACTAATATGACTTTATAGATCTGATCATTCGGAAACAGTATAAACTGCAGTTTAAAATAAACGCAAATGGAATCTGATTTATATATCCGATGAGAGATTTCGTCCAACCAAACTCTCTTTGCTATCTATAAAGTGTAATCAATGAGTTGCAAAAATAAATTTATTTTTTAATGTAGACCATGAAGGATTATATAACTGTTTTAAGGAAGGTTGCTGTAAATAATTTTTTTTAGCTTTGCATTATGATACTTCATTATGTTTATCTCAACTTCATGGACTACTATTAAAGAATAAATGTGTAGGTGTACAAAAAAGAATGCTTAATGCTTTATTAAGTTTATCTAACTGTAGTGTCACACAGTCAGCATTAATACAGTGCCACAAGATGCATGATTTATTTTTTGGTGTAAAAGTGCTTGGTACTGTACGCATGTTAAACCTTTCCTCTTGTGTGGTCTGTCCTTCCAGCACACAAACAATACATTTCCATTGGATACACAGATTTGACATTTTGCCATCTAAACCTTGGCCAGTGATTTAAAAAATCCTCCCTTCATGTTTGAGTGTGTCATGTTTGATTCTCATCCAAACCTTAACTGGCTGTGACATATCTGAGGATGGAGAATATGTTTCTTTGCCCAAGTGCTATTTTGCAGGTATTTGTCAGAAATCGTGTATTCTGGTTATTTTGAAAAGAGTATTGTGTAATTGTAAAGAGGATTTTACCAGAATAACTATTATTTAATGTGATTTAAATGGTACATGTTAAGAAGTATTGATCATAGATTGGAGTATTCATTGAATTTAGAAATGAAAACATGTTTAAACATATGGACTGCGTAAACAGACATATTTTAAGAATATTTTATTGAAATGTGTGTAGAAATTAGAATATTAGAAATGTGTGTGTGGGTGTGTCGGTGTGTGGGTGGGTGTGTGCGTGCGTGTGTGGGTGGGGGGGGGGTGTGCGCGTGCGTGTGTGTGTGTGTGTGCATGCACACTGTGCTGATGCCATTTAACTGGAACTGGAACTTTTCCTGGAACATGAAACCTCACTGTGTCTTTGGGGGGAAGCTGCCTTTTAATAAGTCCAATCAACTCTTCACCTAACTTTTCATTCTCAACCTTGAACTTTCTCAAACTTAAGCAAGTGTCAATTCACTGTTGATAAATCCATTGAATCATGATTTGATTCAATGATTTTGATTCACAGCACCAATGTGTGACTATAATGATTTACTTTATTATATTTACAGAACAAAAGAATGTGATGAGTATGATAGGATAGGATGAGTATTATAGAATAGTTCATGTTTAAATGCTAAGTCTATATGAAGTAAATATAGACTGTCCATAGATTGTCTGTACTACCTTATATATATATACAGTATATACTGTATATATAATATATATTTTTTGTTCAAATTATAAAATATACATTCTTTGTTTATCAATGAAGAATCTTTAAAATTAGAATTGCAGTTTTTAAATCCCTCTCAGATTTTGCATTCACAGAAATTTACACAAACTCAAGCAAACTTGGCAATATTTGGAGGAGTTCACACAAATTTGGGCTAAGATGTTTTGTATCATCACAAACCTCATTCAGCCAAAGCCCTGTTTAATTCATGTGCATTGAACATGAGTACCGATCTCCTGGAAAGTAATTACCTGTGTGTATTGCCTGGCAGGATCTTAAAATAAGAATCTTGTGCTTGCAATTTCACCAATTCATTCATCAAATATTCCTATTAAAAAAAATAATAAATAATTGCCTACACAAAAACTCTGCAAAATATTTATTTGTTTATTTGTTTATTTATTTATTTATTGCTATTTTTTAAGCTTTTTTTATGTCTCCATTTTATTTCAAAACCTGCTGCTAAGAGGCCCAACACTGCTTTTGAGCTTTGCTAACCAGTGTTAAGTTACATATACACAGTATACTGTATATACAGCAGCCTATAATCCTGTTGAGACTTTAGTGTCAAACGCTGTACTACTAAGTCTTTTTTAGCTTCATTTAGCTTCTTGTCCAAATGGAACATATCTTCATGTACAAGCTTTGTCTTTTCATTGAAAATAAAAATCATGAATATGTTTAGAGTTGAATATGTTTTGAGTGTAGCGGTTTATACACAAATAGTAGACAGGATTTCCATTCTCAGAATTTTCCATCATTTTTCAGGACTGATAGTCTCTGTCTCTGTTAAGACCAGAGTTTCGGAAGTTAAACAAATTCAGGGAAGAAGAAATAATTCTACTTTCATGGCTCTAACAGGGTGTTAACGGCAGAGATGGTGAACCAGGAAAAGCAGGCCAAAAAGGAGAGAAGGTAATATAAACACTAAATAGTTTATATTTTGTTAGTTGTTGCTGTCTCTGTTGTCTCGGCTTCACTTTCATAATTTTTTTCTTAAATGTTTTTGGGAACAGGGTGAAGCTGGTTTACCCGGGAACACAGGACAAAAGGTAATGCAGTGACCGTCTTTACTGACATAACAGCTGTCAGCATATAGTTCTTTTATTTCAGTAGCTATTCATATCTACATTAAATGCACTTTTATGTACATATAACAGCCAGTTTCATTCATAGCACAGCACTATCGATTTCTCTAATCTAATTGTTCAGAAGATGTTTAATTTTCTGACTGTAGTTTGGCTACAAGTCAAACTACAGTTTTTTACTCATGGGCTCATTGTAATTTATAGTTGCTATAGTAACATCTTAAACAGAAACTCATATGACGGACACTCCTTACGAACATGTTTTAAGTAGGTTTTCTATAGGAGATGTCCAGTGTCAGAACTTTGTATCAAACAAAAGTAAAGATGGAACGTGAAGATTTCAAACGCAAATCTTTTTGTTTTGGTGATATAAACCGCATTAAAGTCTTAAAAAAGTCCAAAAAAATTTTTGTCCAAGTTTGTCACAATAAATATTTGGAGATGGCATGAGAGTGATTGAATTTGATGAATGTTTAAAGCTGTTAGAATAGAAAATATTAAATGTAACTGTAAAGAGTTTAAAATGTATAGAATGTATCTCTTTAATCAATAAAAATATATATTTGTTGGCAAATTACTGTGGTATAAGAGAAATAAAACATTTTTTTTGGTGATGTCATTATTACCCTCTTTATAACAGTTACTCCACTTTGTTTTCTTGTTACCACCCCACTGTTGTTCTTCCTATAAAATCATGTTTTATTCCTTTCTTTTGCTCTTTATTTATGAATTATATCAGAATTATTTCTTTTTAAGGGTGACTCAGGGAAGCCAGGCCTCCCAGGACAACCAGGAGCAGCAGGAACAGAAGGCCCAATTGGAATACCTGGCCCACGAGGACCCCCAGGACCTCCAGGTCCACCTGCACGCTTTAGTTTTGATGTACTGGTGAGTTTCAGGACATCCTTTATAATCTGGATTAGAACTTAATATTTAAAGTCATTTTATTTGAAATCCACCAGAGGCCACTATTATCACTTTTTATTTTTTTGTGTGAACACCACAGCCAAAGAACAGCAGATCATCTGATATTTTAGCACTGATGACAGCTCATTTAGGGGGGGCACGGTGGCTTAGTGGTTAGCACGTTCGCCTCACACCTCCAGGGTCGGGGTTCGATTCCCGCCTCCACCTTGTGTGTGTGGAGTTTGCATGTTCTCCCCGTGCCTCGGGGGTTTCCTCCGGGTACTCCGGTTTCCTCCCCCGGTCCAAAGACATGCATGGTAGGTTGATTGGCATCTCTGGAAAATTGTTCCTAGTGTGTGATTGCGTGAGTGAATGAGTGTGTGTGTGTGCCCTGCGATGGGTTGGCACTCCGTCCAGGGTGTATCCTGCCTTGATGCCCGATGACGCCTGAGATAGGCACAGGCTCCCCGTGACCCGAGGTAGTTCGGATAAGCGGTAGAAAATGAATGAATGAATGAATGACAGCTCATTTATCATTCTGTGTTGAATACAGCTGATCCACATTTGAGAACGATTTAATTTGAAACAGTTTTCTGGTTGGTTACACAAACAGCTTCAAACTGGCATTTGAGTTCTCCCAAATCCTATTTAAAAACTGATATACTGTATACAGTAGAGCTGGAGAACACATTCCATGTGTGTGTGTGTGTGTGTGTGTGTGTGCGTGCAGGATTCTGAGGGCTCAGGAGTGGGAGGAGGCAGTGGCTTTGGGCCGATTCTCCCTAGAGGGCCTCCTGTAAGTGCATTTTTTTTTTTTTTTTAGAATTTAGCAGAATTCTTGTATTTGTCTTATAGTTGTTTACAAATTTGTATTTGTTTTCAAACTCAAGTCTCTCAATATTCTCATTCAGGGTATTCCTGGTTTGCCTGGGCCCCCAGGACCACAGGTATTACCTCTTTAAAATGACAGGAACTTATTAGAATTATGTTTTATCGGTTATTTATGTGAATATCTTATTTGTTTTTAATGTTTTAATTTTGATTTTATGTGCATTCCCATTTTGCCATTCTGTTCAAAAAGCACATAGTATGTTTTGCTTTTCAAAATTACTCAAAAATACATGCACAGTGTATAATACTTAAAGTATGAGTGTGTTAATGTTTGAAGGTATTTCATTAACTAAAATCCATTGGATCTGTTGTATTTTAATGATTCAGGGAAAAGATGGTTTGAACGGTCTTCCAGGCACTTCACAGAAGGTTAGTACTTGTTTTTATGACCACAACTGCAAACACAATCAGTTATAATGATCATAATTAGATGTTTAGTGACTTTGGTATTATGAGGTTGTACCTGGCTCATCCTTGAGCTTAATCTTAATAAAATTACTAAACTTAGCATGTCAAAGATATTTTACACCCATTAAAACACCCTTTAGGAACATAAATCGCTATTATTCTGAAAGGAATAAACAAGAATTCTTCCAAACAAGAATTCATTTTGTCTTATTTGAAAGCGTTTTACAATAGATTACAAGTATACAAACACACACACATATGCACACACACAGACTCACAGAGAAAACTTGCTAACACATGGGAAACTTCAGTTCGAGGACCTTGCACATACAGTAGTACTACGCTAATACTGTATATTTGTGATGTTTTTGGAGTTGCTGAAATACTGAGTGTTGAAATTGTTACTGTAATATTGAAAAACATTTCAGCATTTTAAGACCAGCGTGTACGTTAGACCTGTTTTTTTTTTTTTAGAAATAATCGCTAAATATAATAATAAATAATAATATTATTATTTTATAATAATAATAAATTCCTACTCTATTAAATTCATTAAGCATACATAAAACATCCACAGCTAGAACTTTCTTTATCCCCAGCCTCTCCAGAAAACTGCGGCAAAAAAGATATAATAATAATAATATTAATAATAATAATAATAATAATAATAATAATAATAATAATAATAATAATAAACGAATAATAATAACGACAATAATAATAATAATAATAATAATGATAATAATAATAATAATTATTATCATTATTATCATTATTATTATTATTATTATTATTATTATTATTATAAATGAGAATGAAATATCACATAGTTAACTTATTTTTTGACCAAAATATCAGTCATAACCTTGTATTTATGAACCTGGAACTTCCATTTCTTAACTTGGCGAGCTACTCCCAATTTATTTTAGAGAAAATTCAATTTTTTTCTTTTTTGTCATAACTCAGTCAACTTAATATTTTACTATCTGCAGATGATAGAACCATCTGTGATTTATGATTGTTAAATTCCACTTAGATTCTTATTTGTCACTTTTTTCTTCTCAAACATGGACTGTGCTCACATGATGATATTTGATAAATGAGGCCCCAAGTTTCCTGTTCCTCATTGCCAAAGGAAGCCTGCAGTTTCCACCCATTTGCTTCCCATTAGGATTTAATTTACTTAATAATCCCTACTGTGCAAAAAATGATCAAACAGCACATCTGCGGTCAGAAGATCTCGACACTCATCTTTAACCCTTCCTTTACACTCATTATACAGGAGGAAGACATCTTTTGGTTTCTGATTTACATTGATTTTGGTTTTCATGCTGTCACTTTAACTATATAGGTATATTTCAGCATCCAAATGTGTCGCTTAATAGAGAAAAAAGCTTGTCTGTCTATTTGAACTTATATATTCCACACTGGAGAAAAGCACAGTTAAAGGGTTTTAGTTCAATATGCATACGACATACAAGTGTGACATCAGTTTATCAATAATTTTATCAGCGGTAGAGCAGAATATTCATGTGTTTATAGAATCTGAATACCTATTTTACTATTTAAAAGTAGACATAAGAAGATGATGATTTTCTGAAGTTTATTTCTCATATGCACCTCTAGGGGGAGCCTGGACCTGCAGGATCTGAAGGGAAACCTGGACTACCTGGACTTCCTGGAAGAAATGTCAGTATATCCTGATCCTTAAGTAAAACCTTAAAAATAACACAACATTATCAGCATTATTTAGCTCTAACATTTGGCTTTTAGCACATAGGATGCATTAAATCTGCTAGAAATATTAGACACTACACTTCAGTCAATGTCCTTATCGTACAGTGGTTTGAAAAAGTGTTGGCTCCCTTCCTGATTTTTTTATTTTTTTGCATGTTTGTTTCAGACCATCAAACAAATTTAAATATTAGGCATAACACAAGTAAACACAACATGCAGTTTTTAAATAAAGGTTTTTATTATTAATGGAAAACAAAATCCAAACCTACATGGCCCTGAGTGGAAAAAGTGTTTGCCCCCCTGTTAAAATACAAAATCAGGAAACCATCACTTTTTCACACCACTGTATATCAGAATTGAGAAAAACTGTGATTTTAGTGGAATTGATTGTTGGTGCCAGCTGGGCAGGTTTTAATATTTCAGAAATTAATGCTCTCCTGTAGTAACACACAATATAGTTTATATAGAAGGTGCAAAAACAAAAAAAACTCTAGTGAAAGTGCAGTTCTGTGGGACGAAACCCTTTGAAACTGGACAGTTGAAGTTTGTAACAAAACCAGGTGCCATTTTTCCCATCTTCATCTGTCTAGTTTGATAGAGTCTTTGCTCAGTGTTGCCTCAAATTCATGTTCCTGGCTGACATGAGGGGAACTTGATGTGGTCTTCTGTTCTAGCTCAGCTACCTCAATGTTTGATGTGTCAAGTTTCCAAAGAGGCTTTTCAAGTCAAGTCAAAGAAAGAAGCTTTTATTGTCATTTCAACCATATATAACTGACACAGTACATAGTGAAATGAGACGAGGTTTCTCCACGACCATTGTGCTACATAAAACAACCTAGAGCTAAGGACTTAAAGTAAGTTGTCCAAGCCACATAAAGTGCATCGTGTGCAGCCGACTGCAAACAGTGTGAGACAAAAGACAATACAAAACACTACAGGACAATATATACAAAATATTGTGCATTCTCTATTATACAGTATAGAGGAATTCTGAACAAAGATGGTTTTTGTAAAAATATATACACTTGTGTAATAGCAGCAGTTGGATGATGTATTGAAATGTGGTGTGCAAAACAGTAATTGAGTGAATGTGCAAGACAGCATGTGTAGAAACAGCAGGTAAACAGTTTAATGTGTGTTGCTGTAGACATAGATGTATAGTGAATGAGTGTTTGGGTGTGTTTTTGAGTTTTATACAGTTCAGTGCACTTCACACAAAGTGTGTGTGTGTGTGTGTGTGTGTGTGTGTGTGTGTGTGTGTTTGTGTGTGTGTGCGTGCATGTGCGTGTATGTCTTTGTTATGTGCAGTTCAGTTCGGGTTCTTGAGGAGTCTCAACTGAAAAAAATTCATCATGGTTGTAAAGGATGAGCTATTGTAAGCCTGTTAGCTTGAACCAGTCTGTTTCTGCTTATCAGATTCTACCTCTGATATCATATTTTCCCCTCAGACTTGTTTTTGATGTGCACATGAACGGAAGCTCATGACCTGTATCTGCATGGTTATATGCATTCACCTGCTGCCACATTGTATAACTGCATAAAGAAACAGAAGCTCAGCTGTTCCTAATAAAATGACTGCTGAGATTATGTTGTAGTGGTTTCTTAAACCATTCTTCAAATAAAAATGGGATAAAAAGCAATCAAGAAAGTTTATGCCAGTTATGGCAGCCATCTAAATTTAAAATTTCAGAGCTCCTATTATTTTTATGATTTTAAATTCAGCAAATGCTGAGAAGTTTTATTTTACTATGTCTTTCATCCAGGGAGAAAAAGGACAGAAAGGGGAAATAGGGCAGAAGGTATGTTCCCAAACATTCTGTATCTTACTATCCATTTCTATCTGCTGTATTTCAACTATGTAAATCTTTGTGTAAACTCAAACATGTTTAGGGAGAAAGAGGTTTAGATGGAGTCAGCCTTCCTGGTCCACCAGGGCCGCCCGGACCTCCCGGACCTCTCATCAACCTTCAGGACGTGAGTTCATTTATTTTAACATGTATCTAGATTATATCCTCAATTGAAAAATTGCTTACGCATTTGTTTATCTGTTTCTCTACATGGCAGTTAATGCTGAATGATACTGAGGGACTTTACAACTTTACAGGGCTTTTTGAACCACAAGGTCCTTTGGTGAGTACATTTCCATCCTTTCAACGGGTAGTCAATAATGCTGAATCCTAAAAAATGTAGTTTTCTAATCCTGACATATAATAACGTGGTATAATAATCATGCAATAGCAGATTAGTGACAATTTCGTTTGTGCCACCAGTAGAAAAGTGAGAACTATAAGAAATAAAACACTTCTTACATGATCAGGAATGGCGTGAATCCGTTCAGCTCGTTGTGAAATAGAGATACAGAAGCACTGAAGTGTTTTATGTCTTTTATACCACAGCAGCCTTTCTTTTACCAAAGAAAAACCCACTCCCAAAGACTTTCTGACCCAGAAATGCTTAAAGGAGCAATAGTTGATTTTTAGTCAATGAGCTTACAGCTCATAAGAGCATGCAGAATAAAGGACAGCAGAGACACTCTAGACCATTCACATAAATCACTATGAACCAAATAGTGTGCGTTTATGATGTTATAACCTGGTTTTCATTGCTCCTTTAAAGTTACTGATTAATCTCAGACTGGTACAAAGTTCTGACACTTATATAAACTTGGTTCTTGGTTCTTGTATTGTTCTGTATTATTGTTATATATTCATTCAAAAACCTTTCAGTGTCACTGTGTAAACATGCCAGAATGATTATGTGTGAAAATCATTTTTATAACAGTAAATGTTGATCCTAATGATCACAGTGCATTAATCATACTGCCTGGACAAATACTGCCAGGCACTACTGTCCATACTGCCTGGACAAAGTGTGACAAAAAAATCAAGGAGGATAAAAACTGTAGAGCATCATTAAATCGAACCAGTTCTAGTCTCCAGTCTGTATTTGACCTAGACTCAGTCTTCTCTTCCTCAAAGGATCTAATTTCACACTGAGGAAAATATCTTCTTTTGCTGTATTTCAGAGGAGCAGTCTGGACTCTAGAGTCTCACATCTATAAAGTTAAATTTTGTGTTTAAATCTCCTTTAAGAGATCAGATACAAAGCCTGTGATTGAAGATAATAGATCCAGCTGGGCTTTATACTGAAAACTTCAAAACACCAAGCTGAAAAATGTCTTCAACTTTTCTGCTCAAGACAGTATTTATGTAGAAGAGCATTTGAATATTAATGAAGATTAGGCTATATATACAGTATATAAGTTCGATTGGAAAGTCTATATAGCGATACTTGTTTTGTATTTTGTTTTTTAAATGGCTATTGATTTCTCCAACCTGATTGGTCAGAAGGTAAAACTAGTAAGACTAGTTCAGGCTGAAACGGCATATCACATGCTTATACCAACACTCATTCTGATATGTCATAATTTCTATATTAATAACTCTTGACTTGGCAGATATTCCATCGAATCTAAAAATGAGAAACATTCTAAAGATGTGTTGGTACGGTAGAAAATTGTTGCAGTGAAGTTTTCTGTAAATAGATGTAAGTATATGTGGAAGGAGAAGACAGTGTCAAAGCTTTATATCCGTTAGAGGTAAATCTGTTTCTTTAGGAGACTTAAGAACTTTTTTTTTCTGTAGCAGGACAAACTGAGAAAAAAGTCAATATCGGTGAAAGAGTAATTCTTTGTAGTTGTTATGTTGTAAGCAATAACAGGAAATAACTTCTTTTGCAGAAATCTCATAACATTAAATAGCATCAATCTTTAATAAATATTGATTGTGATCATTAGCAAATTGCTGAGGTGTTAGAGGAATAAAGCCACCCAGCCAGTGACATTTGCTTTTAAATAATTGGTGAGTTTGTTTAATGTCTGCACACTTTCTGTTACATCAGTTTAAAAATATACATTTTAAAGTTTTTAACAAATGCAGCATTTGGAATTTGGAATCAATTAGAATCTTTATTGGTAACTGATGGACTTTAAGCAATCCTTTTTAACCAGTTTTCATTTTGCATTTAATTTTTTTCAGGGGCCAAGAGGGCCAAAGGGTGACCGCGGCATCCCAGGAGTTCAGGGCCCCCCAGGGTTAAAGGTAAGGCTGATGATGAGGAAACCTGGCCTAAAGTCAGCTAACAGATTCACTTATGTTATGTTATGTTAAGTATTTAGGAACCCAGAAATGTAATTTCTGTCATGCCGAGTCATTTCTGACATTGACATATTAAAAGTTCAATATTCCAAAAAGCCACTAAAAGCAAACTATATGTGTTAGATTTTAATCGGAGAGGTGACGCATTCAATTCAAGATTAAAGCGTGTCTCCATATTGAGTTTCTGGCAAGTACAAAGCAGTGATGTGTAAGAGCTTAATCGCTACCAGACCCACACACAGACACACACACACACACACACATAGTCCTTACACCAGCAAACTCAGTCCAGACCTACTCAGCAAACAGAATGAGATTGTTATCCAATACTAACCTCTTCTGAAAAGGTCCTCGGGTGCTTTCTTTGGCATATGGTTTATATTAACCTGAAAGTGTGTGTGTGAGTTCCTGAGTGTGTGTGCGTGCATGTGTATTTTCACCCTGCAATCCACTGCTATACCACACATTACCTTGCCCACATGTGCTTGCATATGTATGCCGTACTTGTTTGTCTATTGTGAAAAACACTTCATGGGTTTCTTTGTAATTATCTGGATTTCACCATAAATGCCTCATAAACTGTCATCTGACCTTTAGAAATCATACTAGTAAATATTTTGAGCAAACAACCCAAACAATAATCTGTAGGAAATTATATGTACTCTCAAATAAGATGATTGAAGGGGAAAGTATGTGAATCCTTATATATATAGATATATATATAATAACAAGCAGAGCCTATTTTAATGGCAATAATGTCAACCATCTGCTTTCTGTAGCAAACAGTCCTGCCCAGAGGTTAGGAGGTATTTTCACTCATTCCTCTATTGCAGACTCTATCAGTTCAGGTATAATTTGTGATGCCTTGCTTGAAAGGTCTCTTTAAATCACGTTACAGTATTTTAGTAGTCTGCTCATTGAAATCACAATAACACTTGTGTGTTTTATGTGTAATAACAAAACCACAAGCCTGCAATTTATTTCAATGATATATGGAATTCTTGTCAGGAGTTTTTACTCAACTCAGATAATTTTGATTTTGGGGGGGAAACACACACAAATTGGTTAGAATCTCTTTGCAACTTTGTGCTAAAATAAAAAGATTTGTTAAGTGTTCTTTAACCCTATGTCTATTTATGTCCATGATAGCAAGCGACAAAGCGATCAAAGCATTTGAAACGGAGATTTTTCGAGAGTACCTTCACGTACATACATTTGACCGTAGTTTATTCAATTTAGAAAATATTGTCAAATGGAAGAACATCACCAAAAAACATGTTGTGTATTGTTTGTTCAATAAATCTGTTTCCTTATATCTGATTTATATAACATATAAAATGATTCATGGATGATTTTATTTACAGTTTTGAAGTTTCGAACTTTTTGTCTAATTGTGTGTGGATTTGCTTTTATTTGTTTTTCAGCTGGTTATTTATGTGCATGCATGTCTTGTCTCTCTCTCTCTCTCTGTGTATGTGTGTGTGTGTGTGTGTTTATGAATGCATGTAGGGTGAGAAAGGAGAACCAGGGATAACTATTGGTGCAGATGGATCACTGTTGTCTGTAGTGCATGGGCCTCAGGGACCAAAAGGACTCAAGGTGCCTTCTGTTTAATGAACGTTATCTTTGTAGTCGCTTTAAAAAGTGAAGTGGTAATGAAAAGAGCAGAAAGCACATAAAAATAATTAGTCATTTAAAAGTGATTTAATAGTATTGTGGAAATGAAAATAGACCAAATAATAAACATGTATAATGCTACATTGAACAAATGTTTTTTTCACTGATAGATGGATCTTAACAAATGTTCATTGGTAACATGATCCAGATCATTCTTGCCTTTCGTACTTAAGTCTACAATAACATAAAACTAGCAGTGTTGCTTGTGACTGTGTTAAGGTCAGCACTGAAGAATATGTTAATGTCAGCAAGCAGTTTAAAAAGGGACTGGAAGATGGGATTTCACATTGATTTATTTGGACAAAAGTGACAGTAACTTTTTGCATGGATTCATTTATACAAATATTTCAGTGTAGTGTTTCCTCCATTACTAATTTGTGTGGTTTCCGTGCCTTGGATCCATTAGCGTTGTGTGGTATTGTTTACAAGTGGGCATGTTATTGACATGAACATGAATTTCCATTGGTTCTGAAGATGTTGTTATGTGTTCATTCATTATGTGAAAATGTTAACATGTTTAGGGTGACAGTGGTGTTCCTGGACTGCCTGGTTTACTGGTGAGTGCCAAGACACTATTATTACTAACATTCTATGGATGGATGGATGGATGGATGGATGGATGGATGGATAGATAGACAGACAGACAGACAGACAGACAGATAGACAGGACAGGACAGCCTGGTTTAATGGTGAGTGCCAAGACACTATTATTACTAACATTCTATGAATGGATGGATGGATGGATGGATGGATGGATGGATGGATGGATAGACAGACAGACAGACAGACAGACAGACAGACAGACAGATAGATAGGACAGGACAGGACAGCCTGGTTTAATGGTAAGTGCCAAGACACTATTATTACTAACATTCTATGAATGGATGGATGGATGGATGGATGGATGGATAGACAGACAGACAGACAGACAGACAGACAGACAGATAGATAGGACAGGACAGGACAGCCTGGTTTAATGGTGAGTGCCAAGACACTATTATTACTAACATTTTGATAGATAGATAGATAGATAGATAGATAGATAGATAGATAGATAGATAGATAGATAGATAGATAGATAGATAGATAGATAGATAGATAGATAGATAGATAGATAGATAGATAGATAGATAGGACTGCCTGGTTTAATGGTGAGTGCCAAAACACTATTACTACTAACAATTTTAATAGATAGATAGATAGATAGATAGATAGATAGATAGATAGATAGATAGATAGATAGATAGATAGATAGATAGATAGATAGATAGATAGATAGATAGATAGATAGGAAGTAGGTATGGATATAGATAGATAGATGATACCTGACTATTTGACTTGCTAGTATTTTATTTACCACACTTTAGTTTGAAGTATTTTCTTATTTCTTCCCCATGCCTTCTTCTTGCATGGCTACAGCTGCTTCTGTTCAAAGTGTTTTGGAAAATGTTGTGAGGCCAGAGTTGCCTGCACTGGAATAGACCAAGTGGAACACTTTTCCTTTTTTTCCTCTTTTTTCTTCTGGCACGTTGCTCTTCTTGCAGCTTGACTTCATTTGCCTGTGCACCTGTTATAAAGACTACAGTATTGATTGCAAGACAGTCATGCCTCAAGGTCATGATTTTTCTTTGTTTGGTTTTATCAAACAGGGCCCGGTCGGACCAAGGGGACCCAAAGGGGAATTTGGATTTCCTGGCCGCCCAGTGAGTTAACATAAGTTCTGCCATGCAAATCCAACATATTTTCTTAGGCTGTCTGTGTTTAATGAAGATGTTGTGCTTCCAAATATGGCCAAATGTTGTGACTGGGGTTAATATGGTTTGCACATTAATATTTAGACCTCTTCTGTGTCTTGTTGTAGGGTCGTCCTGGTTTGAACGGACGCAAAGGAGAAAAGGGAGACTCAAATGGATTACTGGTATGTATCACATATGTACAGTCAGCTGTAGAAATATTAGCATCCTTCTGATGAATGTTAAGCCATGGGGAAGACTAAAGCATTAATATTAAAAGCTATAATATTAAAACTAATATTAATTAGTTAGTATTCTGCAGTTATTTCCTTCAATGAAGAACATTACAGTAAAATAAAAATACACAGCTTCCCCATATGCTTAAGCCCAGGATGGAATCACTAAATCTTTTTTTTTTTTAATCTATTCATTTTAGCTTATTTTCATGAAGAGCGTCATTAACTCTGTGGTTAAAACGCGTACACACACTGAGTTGTAATTAGACACGTAGAACATTTTTCTGGTCTTAAAGGAGGGCTTGCACTCTAAAGCAAATCTACAAACAACAGCATGTCAGCACATGGAGAAAACATAGAAAACAGCTTGGAAATTTAACTGTTTACGGTGTCCATGTCCATGCATATTATTTAGAAAATAAAGTTGTTTCTATTGACATACACTAGGGCACAGTGGAATTCTCTTCTTCAACATGTCCAAGCTTTGGATGTATTCGTCAGAGCACAGGGTCAACTATATAATGGCACACACGGAGCTTTGAGCAAGGTTAAGGGTAGCTTGTCAACAGAGGTTCCAATCAACAAAACAGAGCCTTAGCCACTTAAGTGCTTATCTTTCTGATAACCTCATCCATTATTACTACTAGCAGCAATATTTTTCAGGTCATTTTGTAGTTTATTACATTATTTATATCCGTTCATTAAATTCATTATCTATCAATCCAATGCTTATTACACTTAAATTTGGCAAATAAAAATCATTTGCATCATTAAAAGTCTCTCTCTCTTCTTCCATCCTCCGTCTATACAAGGGCCCACCTGGTCCCCCCGGCCCACCTGGACGTCCCGGAATGTTCAACTGTCCCAAAGGAGTAAGTGTAACCTGTTTCTCCTTGTTTTTCTTGCTCATATTGAAATGTGACTCACCGTGTCTACTGTACCTTCACATGTTTATAGACAGTGTTCCCGATTCCTCCACGGCCCCACTGTAAAACAGCCGTAAGTGACGTGGGTCGTGCACTGGTATACAGACTCACCCACAGAGTCTGTTTCACACTCACTGTGTGTCTCAGAACTGATATATGGTGCTTTTGTCAAAATAGAGTCAATGAAGTTAAATGTAATGTCTTCCAAATGAAAGGAATAATCCAGTGATTTTCAACACAATATCTATCTGTTTGACCTGTAGCAGCACATGTAGGATTACAATAAACGTCATTTAGGCATGTTAGACAATACTGAGAAAAGACCAGGAAAACATTTTATTAATGCTTACTTAAGAGTCTGCTAATAAGGGCAGTTATTGGGCAGTCTGTTAAATATTACATTTGTAGAATTTTCATACGTATTGTTCAATGAAAGCTCTAAAATTTTATTATTTTATAATCCTTCAAGAGTCACTATAATATCACAAAACATTTGGAAAATTGTAAATAACTGGACATACTTTTTATTGCATTTCCCTTGTGTTAGAACTTAAACATTTTTGATAGGACATTTTCACATAGGTGTCACATCCCAAGACATCAACAATTATTGGGTGTAGTTCAAAGCATTGTTTAAAATCTTTTAAAAATGCGCTTAAACTTTCATTACGAGAAAATTTTGAGTGAACTCTTTTGTCAGTACATGGAAATGGGTTGGTGTAATCAGACAGGGTAGAGATTAGGTTTGAAAAAAACTGGAGTATTTTTTTTAGTTTGTTTTAGCTCATTTTTTTTCATTTTGGCAAAACACCATATTGCTTGTCCTCTGTCCTATGTCTATCCTGCATAATGCAATCGCATGAGGTTTTATAACTTGAAGTAGCTGTAGATCTGAGGTGTCATATCCACAAAAATTCTTGTGTAACTGAAGGATTTTATTTCAGCCAAGCTGGAACACTCCTGATATATCTTATATAAAGGCCTCTAATGAATATGAAAAAACTATTAAATGAAGTGAATCAGGTTTTGCTCTTGCTTGATTGGAAGGAAAACCTACAGAACACTGGGTATTGGATTAAATTGGACACTTGTGTCATTGTAGAACATCTGAAGTCTGTCTGTGTGAGTTCAAAAGTTCAGTTTGATTGTCAAAACATGCCAATTACTTTATGAACATTGTTTGACAACCGTGTAAAGCCTCGACTGAGTGAATTGACTGATGTGAAATTTGTTTGGTCATTTCTTTATAGTTCACAATCTAAAGCTAAATCCTATATACTATACATCTTATTTGGCTAATAACAAGTTTGCCAAATTTTAGCCAATCACTGAACTTGGGAACAGCACAGAAATGGTAACGCTCTAAAAGCTGAAATCCATCAGTGATGAGCATGTTGCATGACAGAGAAACATGGTATGAGTTTGCTGCTCTTTTGGTAATGAACTAACCAAATATGATCATGAAGTAATTCATTACAAAACAAATATATTGACTAAACTCAAATGATTTGTGCTTTTGTGTCAGAGACAAGTGGACATTTCAAACTCTTGTGATTAATGTGACTTCTAATTTGTTGTTTCTTCTGTATGTAAAGTGGTCCAATAGAGACAGACAGACAGACAGGCAGAAAGACAGACAGGAAGGCAGAAAGACAGACAGAATGACAGACAGACAGATAGATAGATAGATAGATAGATAGATAGATAGATAGATAGATAGATAGATAGATAGATAGATAGATAGATAGATAGATAGATAGATAGATAGATAGATAGATAGATAAATATTTCATTATTAAACCAAACTAGTTGCTACTACAGAAGAAGCAGCAAGGCCACTGTATTTTGTCTGATGAAAAACATGCGTGCACATAACACAAGTGTTTTACGTTTGAGTTTTCCCTTTTTTCTGCTCCATGGACTAAATGTCCTGTTTGTCCAGTGCATGATTTCTTTCCCAGATGGTTTCACTCTAAAATCATTCTGTTTGTATTAACACTACTTTGTTTACTACCGTTTAAATTTTGCCCTTCATCATGACCTGTAATTCTTTGTTTTTCTCCCTTTTTGGGGTTTTTACAGACCAACAGCAATTCTACTGCAGGTCAGTTGAAACATCCTGCTGATTTACTGTCACATTGGTTAATATAATAAAAGCTGACATGACTTGAAGTAAAGCATGTGTTTTTTTTTTTTTATGAAGAGATAAATAACTATAATGTCAATAGTTAATGTTTTCACCGAAGAAACTCTCCTTTTCTTAAAAAAGTACAAAATCCCAAAATGATGGATTTTTGCTTGCTTTCCCCATTTGTCTCCTAAAGAGGGAGCCAGCTGTTCAACATCTGGAGCTAAAGGGGAGAAGGGTGAAAGGGGTCTTCCTGGTCCTCCAGGTCCAACAAGTATGTCACTTTTTCATGTTTATATCTACTATATATAAATCTGCACCACATTAGGTATCTGTTCTTTTATTTGTTCACAACATTGTTTTTTTATGAACTTTTTGTCCCTATCACAGTTACCATGCTGAGTGCAGGCACCATGGTGAGTTGAAGATGCCTAATGATCTCGTGTTCTTTGATGATTGTCACCAGACCATGAAATAAAAACGTGTTAGACGTAAACCTAAACCTGACTGCATTTAATCAGGAAAAGTGTGTGGTTATTTTACGTGTGGTTATTTTACATGTGCATACAGTATGTTCTAGGTGAATATGTTTACATTTCTTATGAGTTTGTGTGTGTGTGTGTGTGTGTGTGTGTGTGTGTGTGTGTGTGTATGTGTGAGAGACAGGGAGAGAAAGGTGACTATGGCTTTCGGGGAGAGAAGGGAGAGAAAGGCGAGGCAGGGATGCCAGGGGCAACAGGGATGCCTGGAACATCTGGGTTGGTGGTCAGTAATCGCACACATGCACACACATACACACACACCTTTTTAGATACAAAGATATAAAACAGTATTTTTGCAGTGATTGTTGGGACAATATTTTATCAATTTAAGGACATGTGACATGACATAAAGGGCTACAAGTACATGTATATATACACACACCTGCATCCACTTACATCCGAAGAAAGATGTACGTTTTTGTGAAGATCTAGTTATTTGATACTATCCTATTTATCCATTAAAAAAAAAACTGCTAAATACATCTACACACGCACACACAACCCACACACACACACACACACACACACACACACACACAACATTACACATGTCTTGTAAATCAGGTAACCGTATAGATAATACTATTTTGAAAACACTGACCTTTTCTGATAGATAGATTACATGTTCTTTAATTCTTTTATCCTTTTGCCTTGCTCTCTATCTTGCTTTCACATCTCTCTGATCTTTTTCTGTTTTGTTCATTTTTCCACTTTGTCGCTGCCTCCCACTTTCAATCTTATTTCTTTATATCTGTATTTTTCCTCATCAAACTCACTCAGTTTCTCTAGACTGTATGCTCGTTTGATCTTTTTTTTTTACTTTGGAAATTTATGATTGATGGGCCTTTGTTAAAAATAATTGCCCTGATGACAAGCTGCCTTAAATTTTGTAAGTGCTTCGATGTTTCGTTTAATTAGAAATGGATGGGTTGGCAAGCCTTTATTCAGAGATTAAAATGAATCCATCCAAAACAAATAAAAAAAAAAAATAAGGTCCAAACTGCTATGAGAATAATGGCAGAGTGCACTTTGTAGAGTGGGTCCCTTTTGCTTCATGAATTAGATTTCAAATGCTATAACAAGCAGCTAATAAATGACTCCTGTTTTGTATTAACATCAGAGCAGAGAAATCTACATGTACCACAAGCTGAAAGAAGTTGTTCTGGTGGCAGTAGCTGATAATCAATTCATAAATCATTAATAATCGGTCACTGTAAATAATTAGTAATAATATATTAATTTAATAATTAAAATATTAAATTTTTCTAATATTCTTGGTTTTCTCTGAAGGGACCTAAAGGAGAATCAATCATTGGACCTTCTGGTCGTCCAGGACTTCAGGGGCCACCTGGGCCTCCTGGTATTGGGAGACCTGGTGCCACCGGACCCCGAGGCCCTCCCGGACCTCCCGGACCTCCTGGCTATAGCTCTGGTAAGACATTAGAGCTTAATAAACAGTTATATTCTCTTTGATTTTTTTCTTGGCACAGTATTAAACCCTCAGAAGAAATTTGTACAGAATAAAAACTGTAAAGCATTATGGTTTGTACTGCACTCCCTAATAATTGTTGGTAATAACTGTTTTGGCTGAAGCACCAAATCATGGTTTAAAAAAAACAGTCTTGTGGATACCTGATTAAACTATAAGAAACTGTTGCCAGAAACTGTTGTTGTAGTAAAAACTACAAGTAACCAAATAATAAGCTTAGACTTTAAGGAGTTAAACTTCCCTTTCTGATGATAATGATAATGATGATGATGCTGCTGCTGCTGCTGCTGCTGATGATGATGATGATACATGCTTGGAATGAAGCACCAGCTGGCCACTTAGTGGAAGCATCAGAAACTTTTGTATTCAGTAAAGAACAAGAGTAAAGTATATAGTAAAGTATTCTTGTGATTTCAGGTGCTGTTATCACTGGTCCACCTGGACCTCAAGGTCCTCCTGGTCCACCAGGACCAGCTGCTGGTGGCTTTGGCTCAGTGAGTGACACTCTTAATCACACACTAATAACCTTAAGTTGTCTTATTCAGAGATGAGTTACATTTTCATACCGAGGACAGAATAGTGATATTGCACAAATTTGAATTCGGACCTCAGGCATAACTGCAGTCTCAGTTCTTACTACTCAGACTGTTATAAAGGACACAAGGAATGGAGTTTGGCAAAAACAGAGGCGTGTTTCAGCTACTCAAAATTCTAACCATGAATTCAATTTGAATTTTCTTTCATTATGTTGGCATGGCATTTTCTATTCCAAAAAATTTTATCAGGGCTTAAAGACAAGGTCTTCTTTATAATAATAGTTGTTTAGATCCTTTTTTAAATCTGGCAACCTTAGAAGTGTGAATAAGCAGGTACCTAATGAGCCATCCCAAAAATCTACTTACACACACAAAATTTTATTATTTATGCATTAATGTGCTACATGTTGGGTCTATATTTTTGCCATAGCTAATATACAGTAAAAAAAATTGCATATAATGTTTCTGCTCGACTACAAACTGTTATAGAAAGGACATTATTTACAGTGACATTATTTACTGTCCAGTGTCACACAAATGAGAATGGGTTCCCTTCTAAGCTTGGTTTCCCTCAAGGTTTCTTCCTCATATCATCTCTGGGAGTATTTCCTTGCTACTATCACCTCAGGCTTGCTTATTAGTGATAAATGTTAGAGATAAAGAGTAACTTAATTTTAAACTTTACAATTTTATTCTGTTTCTATGATTCTGTAAAGCTTCTTTGAGACAATGTGAATTGTTAAAAGTTCTACACAAATAAATAAAATTGAATTAATGTTACAGGTAAAGAAATACCCAAACCTTTATGCCTTGAAGCATGAGTCGTACTTGGTTGAAGAGGGAACACTGTCCATGGTTAAGGATACGAGTAAACTGTACTTCAAGGTCCAAGGGGGTTGGAGAGAGATTCAGGTAATATTTTGCTTTTCTTTTATTCTATTATATACAGTATGTAGTCTGTATCTGTATAAGAATATTTTTTGTATAGCATTTTCTAACATCCATTCCCTGTATCTCTTTTAATACATAAAAATGGTCATTGAGAGTTATTGTGAAAGAGTCCATAAATGGAAGCATATCCAATGTTAAAAACTAGCCAGATCAGAGATGAAGGACACGGATATGTGCCATGTTTTCTTTTGTTTCGTCTTTCAGCTTGGTGGGTTAATTGAGGTGAATTCCCCTACTGTTCTCTCACAAGATGATGTAAGTTTCTTTCACATGTATGTATGTGTGTATGTGTGTATGTATGTATGTATGTTTGTATGTATGTGTGTGTGTGTGTGTGCACTTTGTTTTTGTGTGATGTGAGAAAATGCTGTAGCAAGTCATTTTAGAGCACTACAAGTACAAACAGTTGCATGCAAACTTAAAAATCTTGGGATCACAAAGACCATGTTTGCTTTAATAAATCATGTCCTGCAAAGGAAGAAGCCCCTGCTCTAATATTGGCATAAAGAAGTCAGATTAAAGTTTGCAGGTGGAGTGTAGTTTAACTGATTGGCCTTAATAATCAATGCTTTGTATGTATGTAAAAGGGTGAGAATTTAATTTGAAGAACACCATTCCAACTGTAAAGCACGGGGGTGGCAGCATTATCTTGTACTGTTGTTTTGTTTTGCTTGACAAAGGAATGATTATCTAGAATAAGGGTGTGCGGTCTTATCCGAAAAGGATCTGTGTTGGTACAGGTTTTCATTCCAACCAATCAGAAGCCACATTTAAGTCTATTTAAAGTCAAAATTAGTGGACTAAACAGGTGGAATCAAGTGTGACGCCTGCTCCCAACTCTTAGCAGATAAGATTAGACACCTCTAATCTATGAATATTGATGCAAGATCTCAAGACATCAGCCAAAAAGTTTGAATGTGGTTGCAGCTGGGTCTTCAGTGATCTACACCGATCCTAATCATGTCTACAAATTTGTAAAAAAAAAATGATTTATAGAAAATTTGTCTGAGTAAGGAGTTACACCATTTCTGTCTGGAGGAGTGAGCAAAATTTCTGACTTGTGAGAAGCTTTTAGAAGATCAAGCTTTTAGTTTCAAGACCAAGTTCATGCTATTAAAAGGCAATGCCTTCAAATACTGACAAAGCATATCGTCGCTGTCGGGCGGAATCCACATATCTCCAAAACCATTATTTTTCAGGAAATGAAAAAAACGCTGTACCTTATCTGCAGTGCACAGGGTTTAGTCCGCGTTGCAGTGGATTGTATTGCGCTAAATTCCTGTCCTCAGACGAGCACCAGAACTAGCGGGGGTCAAGATTTTTTTTCTTTGAACCCAGTGTTTTGAAGACATTTACCTCAGAAGACGTGTTGATTCGTTGCGACTCTTATTAAGGAGAAATATGCCGCGAATCTCTCCCGCGGAGTGAAGAAGAGGTTGAAGTGTCCAATGGAGTTATGAGATTTGCGCTCAAGCTATTTTCAAGACTTTACATTGGTTAATAACTTGTAAAAATAACAGACCCACGTGGGGACTGACCAATAGCATCGATATGTGAAAAAATATGAAATTGACCAAATTTGGACATACGAGGTTTCCGCCCGACAGCGACGATATGTAAACTTCAATCTATGTGCATGCTAACCTTTAGCCTCAACTGTACTTTAAAGTTTACTCTCAAGCCCCAGCTAAACACATAGTAGCTAAATGCTCAGATTTACACAGGGGGGTAAAGGGGTGAAGGGGTTGTGTAACCTTAATTTATGTTATGACTGATAATGATTAAATTATGCATTTAATTTTGTGCTAAATGTTTATTGAACTAAATTGCATGATCACAATTTTTTTTGAGTGCTACCTGGTTATAATGTTGGCCTTGACATAAAACACTACTTTTTTTCAGATTCCTTTCTGCAGACAAGTAATAGTGTTTTAATGATAAAGGTAGACTATTTACACCCATCAGCTTAAACAAAATCTTCTCTAATTCTGTTCAGGCTCACCCTTTAATAGTGACTCCTCGACTCAGCAATACACCTAAAATTCACACGGGAAGTGCGGTAAGAATGGCTGTCTTTTTCTCACTATTCTTTTCATTTCAGTTATAAAAATACACAATATTGTTATTTGTTATGGTTTCATATGAAGGAAAAAACATCATGGGTTTAGTTCTAGCTTGTATTTCTGTGGTTTCCATGTATCCTGTTTTAGACTATAAATTATGGTGCTGTCAATCCACCCCTGTTGTAGGGCATCCCAGCCAGTCTAGGTTTATTTTAGTGGCTAACTCCATGGCAGGTCCATTTAAAAGATTGATGCTCCAAAGCACAAGTATACAAAAGATACTGTAATATGATAGCACCAGGCTGGGTTTAGGCCCAGGAGAGACTTGTTTTGTTTGTGTATTTTAGGCATGTTTGTAAAAAAAATTTTTATTAGAATTTGATGTGAATTTGTAGTGAATAGTGTTAAATCATACAAATGTTTTCACTCCCTTAAGGAGCACTTATAGCAAAAAGACACATCTGAAATCTCACGTATGAGAAATACATTTAAAGGTTAAATGAACATGAATGATGTTCCACTGGAACACCTTTACATCATGGCACTTAGTAGACACTCATATCCAGAGGAACCTATATTTTTCTCATTTATACATCTGCGCAGTTGAAGTTTAAAAGCCTTGCTCATGGGCCCAGTAGTGGTAGCTTTTGTGGTTCTGGGATTTGAACTCACAACCTTTCAATCAGTAGTGTCTTATCTACTGAGGTTTCCCTTCCCTTTAGAGAAAGAACTCTAAGTACATAGCCTACTGCATGTACAACTTGCAAAAAATGTAGAGATGACAGATGGCATAGTAGTTTTTTTTAATGAAAGGAGCTACTGAGACTTTAGACATTTGTGCTTTCAGCTAATATCAGGACCGGTATCCCTGGGTATAATGTTCATCCCCGTTATAGCCCACCTTTCTATACATTCTTCACAACACTTGATATTGTTGTGTTACCAATACCAAGTTATATTTGTTCAAACTCTTCCAGATGTCATATCTTCTCCAAATCAGGCCTGGCGTTTGAGAGGAACGTGGCAAACTTTGGATTGTAGTCAATGGTGTTTTTTTTAAAACATATTTACAATTTCCTTTTCTAGACAAATTGTAAAACTAGTAGTGTGTTTGACATTATTTTAAAGTTGGGTAAAATAATTGTGTACACTGTGGGAAAAAAGCTCATTGAATTGATTTAATTCAAATGCATACTTTAGTTCCATGTGATACATGGAAAATCATATGAGCATGTATTTTTAAAGCCTTGATTAAAATAAAAAACAGAGTGTGAACCTGATCTAAGACTTAAACCCACTGATGTCCTGCAACAGACACATTTCCCCTGCAATATTCTACCATTCATGTTTTAATTGCCTAAATTTATTAGTATGGTTATACTGTAGTTCCCATCAGTAGCAATTTCCTTGTGAGATTACACAATTTAATGGTTCTAAAATAGTATCTACATTTTGATGTAGTAAATAAAAATGTGTTTAAATTCAGTCTAAGCAATGAAATTGTTTTGTTGAGAAATGTACTTTTGTGTAATATAATTTCTTTTTAATTCCTGTTGATTTATATTGATATGATACACACATTCCCTATTTCCAGTGTAGGGTGAATATATTCAAAAACATAATTGTAAAGATCTGTTAATAAATCTTTTTGTACATATTGCACATATTACATATGGTATGCTTGTTAAAAAGAAGAAGACAGATTTAAATGTAATAAAAAAGTAAAATGAATCTCACATTTTGGTTACAATACTCATCGTTTGGGTAATTATGTCTCACAGCTTAGGCTGGTTGCCCTGAACACTCCACTGACTGGGGACCTGGGCTCCATTCACTCAGTGAATAAGCAGTGCAGACTGCAGGCTCAGGCCATGGGAATCCGAGACGAGTACAGGGCTTTCCTTTCTCACCACCTACAGGACCTGATTGACATTGTAGAGCCACCCTACCGTACCAGCCTGCCCATCGTTAACCTCAGGGTGAGCCACTTGTCTTCTCCGATATGTAGATGTGTTTTTATTAAGAAGGGAGGGGTGTTCAAAAGCAGTAAAAACTGACTAGGAGCTGTTTGTTTTAGGAGATTTAAAGCTGACATGAAGCTGTTCTAGTTCTTGTTTTCTTTGTTCTGAGCTAAGAATGTTTTCTTTCTACATCAGGGTACATTAAATAAAGTGTGTATCCTATTTGTTGTAGGGTGAAGTTCTGTTTAAAAACTGGGAAAGCATCTTCTCCAATCACATTCTCCCTGCCGGGATCCCCCTCTACTCTTTTGATGGACGAGATGTGATGAGTGATCCTTTCTGGTCAGTTAACTATCCAAACACCTAGATCTGGTTTGTTTTAGGAAATATGGTAAGGGGCAGCTAAACAGTGCATATTATATAGAATGTGTGTAAAATGGACTGATGTTTTGTGCATCAGTACTGTAGGATCATAGCTGTAGATTCAAAAAATATATATATACTGTATTACATTTTAGTGTGTAGTTTACCAGGATGACCAATAAAAAGAGTATTATAATATGATTTACATCTACTCATTTGACTGAAGCTTTTATCTAAAGTGAATAACAAGTTGAGGGTTAGAAAAAAAAATTATTATTGTATTCTGGCAAGTATAAAATGATTAGATTCTTTGTGTGAACAGTGTAAACATTGTATGAAGCCCAAAAATCGCAGCAAGAAATATTGTGTGTATAGAACAAGAACAGTCAGAGTCTGATGGCAGTATTATTCTATTCTATTCAGTCAAGGCCCGGTGTAAATCATTGATAAATAATAAAGTGCAGTGTATGGAGTGCTACAGATTGCTGGTGTAGGATCTGATGCTACAATACCATCTGTCTGATGCTGTCTGCAAGAGACAACATTGGAGTCAACAGTGGCAGATTTGTGATGCAGGGTTTTAAATGGACAAACTTCCTAAAGTTTTAACCACCAGGCTACTACTAACTATTTAATAAGTTTCCAAGAGGTATTAAGCACTTGTCACAAGTAACTCACAAAATCAGATGTAAATGCAGGTAAACAATTAATAATGAAAACTAGACAAACAGTTCAAAAAACAGATTAAGATAGTGCCAGTCAGTTACAACCATAGTAGACATGATGGCATTATCAAGACCAATCTATTGCAGTTCTTTCCTGAAATTAAAATAAAAATAACAATAAAAATAATGGCTTGCCTATCCACAAACTTGGGCTGCAATAGACAATTTTCTCCCCCATTTGTCCACCGGTCTGTTTTTACAGCTAGCTTTGCCAGTACTTTCTCTGTTTATGTGTATTTATACCTCTGGGTGGTATATATAGCTACATGTGCTATGTATCCGTGACCACTGTGACAGCAGAGCTGCAATTGTGGTTAGCAAATCCTCTTTTTAGAGCTGATTGCGAAACCTGATGTTTTTAAACGATTCAGCTTCTGTTTCAGCGTATTGGCATGAATAGTTATACTGTTGATGAAATCTAGGGGCGTCAACCAGGAGCATCTATCTACAGCTAGGAGCAATGACTACTGTAGTCTTCTGTAATGTAGCCTGCATGTGTTTTGCATTAGCAGAAATTAGTTGAATACCATTGGGCACATTGGATTATGATAGATGGACAGCGGATACACAAAAATCTAGACCATTTTATTCATCATGTGCTGTTCTGCCAAAGATTATTCCATGAAATATTGCCATGCACGTTTAAGGGTGCCAGTGAACACCATGTTCTTTAGGTTTTTGCTAGGTTCATATTAAGTGATGAACACATTTCAGAAGTGTGTTTTATTTTAATGCTTGTGTATCGAAGAGCCAGCTGCTTTCTGTGGTCAGTCATTGGTTTCACTCCCATGTTTTGGCAAGATAACCAGCCCGCTGGACCGAACCTCTGAATTTGATTGATGCGTCTCACGAAACCTGTGGCCACAAGGGGGCAATAATAACTATGTTGTTATACACTTAGAATGGTATCCATGGAAAACATGGTAAATCGACTTGTGACATTTAGTCCTGTCATAAAAACCAGATGATTTATACCTTAAAAATGTAATTTAGAGGCCGAGATTACAGTTCATTTAAGAGTTTTGGTATATTTTGTGAATGTGCCTGTATTTCTGTACATTGACTGTTTAGTTTCAGATTATAGAGATGCATGTTTCAGGCACAAATTTAAACATTCGTGCATCTGAAAGAGTTTTTGCCTAAACATGCTGCATATATTAGCCTTAAAATCTGTCTGCTGCTGTGCAGACCATATATTTATCAAAATAGTTATATAATTTCATTCAGCTGTTTGTATCGTCAGAGTTATTATTCCGCTAAACTAACACTGGAGAGATTAGGATTAAAGCTGGTTTTCATAAACCCTGACTACCTTTTGGCTGCTTATGAAAGGATTTATCACTGTGCGATTTTACACCTTATTTGTTTGAAAATATTTCTTGTATATTTACATTCAAATGTGATGCCCCACACCTCCAGGGTTAGGGGTTCGATTCCCACCTCTGCCATGTGTATGTGTGGATTTTGCATGCTCTCCCCATGATTCATATTCTTCTGGGTACTCTGGTTTCCACCCCTGGCAAGAGAGATAATTGTAGCTGTTTGGCATCTCAAAAATTGTCCAATTGTGATTGGGTGTGTGATTGTCCTGTCTTGTACTCTGAGTCTCCTGGGATAGGCTGGAATGGAAGGATGGATAATGGAAGGATGGATATTTACATTCAGAAATTTAAGAAAACTTTCACCAGACTATGTATTAGATAATTAGTTGCGCTCTTATTTATTTTACTCAAATAAATCTTTTAGATATTTTACCACTTCTTGATTTAAAAAATGCAAGAAATCATATGTGAACCATTATATCATTCGGTCGATTGCGATTGGTTTTTCCAATCAGATCCGATAGGACAAGCAGAATAATTAGTTAATGCATCATTAGTAACTTCCCGGTCAGGGTTTAAATTCATAAGAAAATCTCTATTTAAGACCAGTTATGAACTGAAGTGATACCCTTACTACCATTTAGTGTTTTCCAGTGTCTCTATTGTCATAGGGATATCTCTGAACTCTTTTGGTTTAGGCCACACCTACTTCATATTTTCAATCCAAATATAGATACACATATATTCATTATTGTCTGCATTGTAATCATCCAAGTTGAGTTTCTCTGAATTTTCACTGATCTGTCTGTGTTTTTCTGCATCGTCTCTCTGCAGGCCACAAAAGGCCATATGGCATGGATCATCGGAGAGGGGAAGGCGTCTGGAAGATAAGAACTGCGAGTCTTGGAGAGCTGGAGACATGGCCATCACGGGTCAGGCTTCCTTCCTCTACAGTGGCCTCCTGAATCAGCAGACCCGTAGCTGCTCCAACCAGTTTGTTATTTTGTGCATCGAGACCAACCCCAACCACAACACCGTCGAAGAACTCCAACGGGCACAGTTTCGCCACAGACGCTGGCATTACAGATATTAACGTCGACACCAGAAAACCTCTGCCATCAACACGTCAACATGCTAGAAGATGTAAATATCTGTACGTTGATGAAAGGCCATGTCATTGAGAAACTAAAGATCCATCGGTGAGAGCCATTCTCAGGTTTTCGAGCACATGGACATTTTGTAGCAAAGCCATTTCTCTCACAATGTAAAGCTGCATGATAACGATGTTTAAGCAGAGGGACGCACCGGGTCTTCATTCCCTACAAGTCATTTTGATGCACTGTATTTTCAATTTTCAATTTTTGGAAATTCATAGATGTCTTTTTTTCTACTTCACATCATCTTTTCATTTCAAGTAGCAAAAGATGTGTCAGTATTTAATTTAATTTCAGTGTTTTATTTATATCTGACCGCACATAATCTAAATGTCCAAAAATTGAGGATAAATATGTAATTTATAGTTTCAGCTGTTCAGATAAAATCTGCTCCTGTTTCTTGCCTCTTTTATAAAAGAAGAATTTCTACAGCATGTCTGTTGATGAAATTATATTCCTTTTTTTTTTGTAGTTTCTGGAAATGTGACTGCAAATATTTTTTTTTTTTCCAGAGAGAGATCAAGTCCTCATTTTCTTTTGTTTCGGTTTTTAGGCCAACAGTTTGAGCAGTGGTTAGTGGTAAGGAAGTAAGGAGTATTCTTTCTTTTCACTGGTGCTTATTAAATAAAATCTCTTTTCCAAATATATTGTCATGTGTTTCTTTAAAAAAAAAAAAAAAAAAACTTTAGTAATTATTTACTGTGCAAAAGACATTTTGTTTCATGAAGACGTGGTAAAATAAAGATAAATTATTAGTATTTCTTATAAAATAACTTAACTTTTAAAAGTGTCAACTTAAAAAAGCTCTCTAATTAATCTAATACTTAATTATTTAAATGGCTCCAGTAAGGTTTTATTATTTAAAGTCACACTTCAATCTAAATAGTTTACATGAGAAATGTTACCCGTGTCAGAGTTTTTACATGAAGGCTGTCTGTGTCAGTTTAACCTCAAGTGACCTTGGTGTTGTGTCACTATCCTTGATAAATAAATTCATTTAAAATGGATAACTACAATGATTTTAGTTACTTGATCTGCATTTTATAAGCACGTTTGCACCTCCTAAAAACAGCATGTAACAGAGAGTGTTGGCAATGCCACTGGCTGGCAGTAGAAAGGGTTGGCATGAGATTTGGCTGTCTCAGAGTCCATTCTGGTGAGGTTCTGGGGTTTACCTCAGACTTTCATCACTGCATTCTTATATTCCCTGCCAACAAGCATCACAATTCCCACAAGCTAAAGTTTTTTTTAGTTTGTTTTAAAAAGAAAAATCGTCAAAAACTCTAATCCCTCTCAACTCTCAACCTATCATCACCCCACCATCTTACTTCATCTCTGCTTTGTATTAGTCTTATATATTTTTTTAGTCATTTTCAGAATTAAGTTACTACAGCAGTAATGTTAGGAGGACACCTGTGAAAATTTGTGTAATGGAGCAAAAAAGAGTGTATGTGTGTGTGTGTGTGTGTGTGTGTGTGTGTGTGTGTGTGTGTGTGTGTGTGTGTGTGTGTGTGTGTGTGTGTGTGTGTGTGTGTGTGGCCATGCAAGGTCCAAACAGCCACATAAATATATAAAAGAATTAATAAAAAATGTGTGGTGTTTTTTTTGTTGTTGTTGTTTTTTTTTTTTATAAAAGCTATTATTTAAGGTTAAGACAAGGTTATGCTTATGTGCTTATGCGTATGGTTAGATTTGGCTTCAGTACTAATTATGTGCATGAAAATTTGGTCAAAGGTTTTTTGGTCACCTGACTGACACATTATATGTGCTTGTTGAATATCACATACTAGATATAGTCCCCTTTTTTACATTATGCTCCACTCTTCTGAGATGGCTTTTCACCAGAGTTTGGAGCGTGGCTGTGTGGGTTTGTGTTTCTTCACCTACAAAAGCATTAGTGATGTCAGGGACTGATGTTGGGTGAGAAGGTCTGGGGTAACGTCTGTGTTCCAGCTCATCCAAACGGTGTTCAGTAGGGTTGATGTCAGGGCTATGTGCAGGATATTCGAGTTCTTCCAGACCAACCTTCACAAAACACATTGTCATGGCCTCTTAGTTCCATTGTAGAAAGATTATAATGCTATGATGTAATAACCTGCAGGCATAAGGTTGCTAAAAGTATAAAAACAAAGATAATAAGAAAGAAAAAATTAAATGTTTTTTTTAAGAATCTTACAAAATTAGGTTTTCATTTCTAATGGCTTCAAATTTATCAATGCCCCCGGGAAAACTTTTGGACAATAAAATAAGAAAGAAAGCATTTACATGAATTCTGTTCTCTATTAAGTTCATTAGAGACTGAGACTGGGATTTCTGTATGATTTTACTGTACAAAAACACTGTACAGGTGTGTTAATGTGTGTAAATAAATGTACAGTGGTCATAAGTGAAGTGGACAGAGTGTGTATGAATGTACAGAGACACTGTGTAGAAATGTGTTGTTCAGTGTGCAATGTAATAGTGGTGGAGTTGAGAGTTATGGAACTCATATAGAGAGCTTCTACAACTGCTGAGCACTGGAGATTCCTAGATTCATTTCAAATCACACAAACCATCGATGTAATTCAAAAAGCATCATCACATAGCGATTTAAATCCGTTAAAGACAAGCTCTGCATAATTAAACAAAATTACAACAATAACTTATAGGCTTTATCTGTTTAGTACAATCTGTACCTTGCTCAATCTGATAAGTTTATAAAGTAAAACAATTAAGTGACGTGACATACGGCTAAGTATGGTGACCCATACTCAGAATTTGTTCTCTGCGTTTAACCCATCCAAAGTGCACACACACAGCAGTGAACACACACACACCGTGAACACACACCCAGAGCAGTGGGCAGCCATTTATGCTGAGGCGCCTGGGGACCAGTTGGGGGGTTCGTTGCCTTGCTCAAGGGCACCTCAGTCGTTGACGGCCCGAGACTCGAACCCACAACCTTAGGGTTAGGAGTCATACTCTCTAACCATTAGGCCACGATTTCCCACGAATTATATATATTTTTTTAACGAAATAAATTAGTTACATGCGAATGAAACATTAAGTCCACCGGGTTTTTTTGTAGGTTTCTTTTGTACTGTTTTAGGCATTCCTTCTGTATATGTATAGAAAAAAGCTGCAGAGTGAAATCCCTTCCTCTTATGGTGAGGGTGACATTTAAACTCCACTCAGAAGGGGACTCCTCGGCTTTCATTAGTCTTCTGCTCTGTGATTAGGCAGCTGCCTCAGCCTCATTAAAGTCTAATGAGGGATACACTCAACTCTTCATATGAGGTTTCCTCTGTCTAAATATAGTCCAAGCTCTGTATTGGTGGTGGACCCAGGTCTATTGAGGGTGAGCGACTCTACATGTGTAAGCCACATTGAGGAATTAGTGCCGCTTCCTGTGCTTCTTTCCTCTCTTTCAAGTTGGAGCCGGTTCATAACCACAACAAAAATCCTGGTTATAAGCTGTAATTAGAACACTATACAGGATGTGAAAGCATAGTGCCTTAACGTAGGTGGGTCCGTTTTGACATTTGTATTTAATTAAATTTAACGTTAGTCAATTATTTTTTTTCTTTCGGGTTTATTCTGAGACTTGAAAAAAAGTTTTATGTAGCTGGAATTTCTGTTACCAGGTTAGATGTGGCATTCTTTCTGTAATTACATACCCAAATATAGCCATTTATTGACAACTAAAATGCATTTAATGAAAGTCCACATTCGGATATATAAGTCCAGCATATAGGAGAAATTTAAATGGAAAAAGAGTTAAAGTAAGTTATTTTAGGATTTGAACTGATACATTAAAAATGTGATTCTAAATGTGATCACTTCTCTGATTTAAATCTAATTTGCTAAAATGAAGGTGTGAGTCAATAGAAAACCGTATATATCTTTTATTTTGCATTGTTTATTGGAAATAGGTGTCATAAACATGTCAGATTTATTTTATGTAGCAGTAGAAGAGGCTATTGAGAACAATGGACCAGTAATTTAATGTAATATAATATAGTTTTTCTAATTTCTGTCACATTTGACCCACACTCAAACGCACCAAATAAATACCATGTATGCCTCAAAAATCATGCGAAATCTCGTATTCTGATAGACTTGTAGGTCATGTGTCCGTTTTGTTATACAGGTTCAGAGGCTAAATGTCATCTGAACCAGTAATCACAATAGTGAAGCTGATTCAAATGCAATTTACTAATTTTTTCACTTTTGTTTTTGTGCTGTTTCCATTTGTTTTGTATAGCAATTGATGACAGAGATAGAAAAATGAGATTCATGAGTTTTTATTCATATTTACAAGGAGATCTGCCAGTCAGCTGTGTGATCCAGGAGAGCAGGAATGATCATGGAGATGTCACAGGATAGGTCATGTCTTTGGGGACTATGTGATGAACTGCCTGGAATGTAAGATGTTTTGTATGGAATGATCCCAGTGAATTTTTTCAATTAAAGTAAAACAAAAGTCCTTAATCAAAGAATAGAATAACATTATTTGCTTCCAAAGACTCCAGAAAGCGATTCTATTGCTTAAGGAAAAACAGATTTGTACTTTTCTTTAAAGATTTGTTGACCATTTAGTTATAGGAATAATCATTGCTTCTGTTATCATCAATGAACAGAATTCATTGCTGAAAGTATAGCTCTAAATGACAGAATGTTTAACCTCTTTATTCTGGTCAGGTTCATAGTGAAACCGATTGTATCCCTTGATCCCTGGTTACAAGGCTAGAGAATTCACAGGTGATTGGACAGCAGTCCATCAAACGATAACATGCACACCCTGACTTACTCATTTAGCATAACTAAATTACAAACCAGGATATTTTTGGACAGTGAAATTATATTAAACTAGCATTCCAACATTTATTATTACACTGAGCAACTTCTTGTGTCCCGTACAATGTACTACAGTACTAAAGTGTGTTAATCTACTTCTTCACAATCTATTATTACACTGAGTAACATCTATTATTACTGTTATTGTCATATTTACTATACTACTGTATCTAAACAGTACATTAAACTGGTATTGCAGCATCTATTGTTACCCAGAGCAACATTTATTTTTAAACTGAGCAACCATCATGTGTCCCAGACAGAATACAACAGTACTAAACACGTTACGTTTCTTATACGTTAAAACATCTGTTATTGCACTGAGTAATTAAGTAAAGGCATCCAAAACAATATACCACAATACATAAGTAGTGTAAAAATAGTGTAAAATAGTACACCAGCAACCGGCTTGTGTCTCAGACAGTACTAAAAAGTATGTTATCCTAGTACTCCACCATCTTTTATTACCACAAGCAACCAACATGTTACGTCAGACAGTAAACAACAGTATTAAACGATATGTTAAACTAGTATTCCAGCATCTTTTATTACACTGAACAACCATGTTATTCACACAGTACATATGGCTTCTTTTCACAAGCCATCAGACTCCTTAATAACTGAACTAAACTGTACTGAGCATAACACACACATCAACTGGATGGACTGCACAGACCTACACCAAATACAGACTTTTCCAATATACATCCATCAAACTGTTTACATGCTGTTATGCACACTGTTTTTGCTCGTTGCACATGCTGTCTCACATTTCGGTTGATTGTTGTTTTGCACAATACCTCATGTAACTGCTGTTATAATTCTAATGTGTTCATTCCAGTATTTCTGCACATGCAATATGCACTTTCTTTTGTCTTGTCCTGCACTGTCTTTTTGACTTGTCCTGCACTGTCTTTTTGTCTTTGGTCCTGCACTGTCATTTTGTCTTGTCCTGCATTGTCTTTTTTCTGCTCCTGTCCTGCAATGTTTTTTGTCCTGCACTGTCTTTCAGTCTTTTGTCCTACACTGTCTTTTTGTCTTTTGTCCTGCACTGTCTTTCAGTCTTTTGTCCTGCACTGTCTTTTTGTTTTTTGTCCTGCACTGTCTTTCAGTCTTTTGTCCTGCACTGTCTTTTTGTTTTTTGTCCTGCACTATCTTTCAGTCTTTTGTCCTGCACTGTCTTTTTGTTTTTTGTCCTGCACTGTCTTTCAGTCTTTTGTCCTGCACTGTCTTTTTGTTTTTTGTCCTGCACTATCTTTCAGTCTTTTGTCCTGCACTGTCTTTTTGTTTTTTGTCCTGCACTGTTTTTCTGTCTTTTGTCCTGCACTGTCTTTTTGTTTTTTGTCCTGCACTGTCTTTCAGTCTTTTGTCCTGCACTGTCTTTTTGTTTTTTGTCCTGCACTGTTTTTCTGTCTTTTGTCCTGCACTGTGTACAGCAGGTCACACAGATGCACATAACAGATGCAAGTTATCTAGCACTAACTTACTGTACTAAGTCCTTAGCTCTGTCTTTCTTCTATGTAGCACCACGATCCTGGAGAAACAATGTCTCGTTTCACTGCGTACTTCAACAGCTATATATGGATGAAATGACAATAAAAGCTTACAGCTAAACTGTATGTTAAACCAGCATCTTTTATTACACCGA